>NC_035436.2:41293528-41555015 GCF_002127325.2 Helianthus annuus | reverse complement strand
TTTTATCAGAGGTTGAGGTAGGGAGTGTACTCCAAACATCAACAACTGATGCCCCTTTTTCTTGGTATTAGGGTCTTCTTCCTTCAACACTTGATAATCTTTTGATGGAACCAGTGGTTAAAACAAACTCACTAGCAGATAACAGAGGTGTTATAGAAGGAATTGCCTCCAAGGAAGTCTTATTGATGTAACCACTGTCCAAGTGTAAACCTGTAGGTTCAGCACTTGTAGTGGCTGCCTCACTTGGATTACCACCAAGAGTTACTTGTAACTCAAGGGGTGTAACCTCCTCAGGTTGTGTTGGTGGGTTAGCAAAGATTGATACATCAGGCCCAGTCTCTTGTTGAAGTATATTCTCATGAACAGGTGATTGAGAAGGACTGGTTTGTGCCAGGTTCAAATCAATTGCATCCAACAAAATTTTGGTATTTGGGGGAATTGGGGATGTGAGTTTGGGTGTAGAAAGAGGATTTGCCCCGGGCATTGGGCTATGGATGATGGAAACAAGTGCTTCCAGAGCATCATGATGTGGTGACCCTGTTTGTACAACCTGTTCTTTTTGTGAAGAAGCAGGAGGAGTTTCAGATATGGTGTGAGATATTTTTACCAACTGCTGTGAGGAAGTAGCAGCAGTGGTTTCGTGTGACTTTTGTGCTGTCACTGGCAGTTGCTCTGGTATCTCATCCTCCAGAGTTGCCTTTTTGGTAGGTTTGGGGGGTTTTTGAGTTTTTTTTTTTCTGTGGCTTTTTGGTGATTTTAGGTGTGGGTTTCAAGGCAGTTGTTTTGCTACCTTGATCACCTTGAGAAGTGGGCTCAGCAGCAGATGCCTGAGGAGCGGTTGTGATAACTCGAACTTTTGACTTTCACTTTCGCATTAAGTGCACGCTGACTTTGACTGTTTAAGTGTTAGACTTGATTGACTTGTAATGTACACGTTGTGATATAATAAAGTGTCTTGTGATTTGACTGATTATGTGTTTGATTGTATAACTTGAAATCTGTTGATAAACTTAAACTGTTAACACTTGAACAACCCGACGAAACACAAGTGTGTTTCGCCAAGCACAACTCGACGAATCAGAGTTGTGATTCGCCAAAGGACCACTCAACGAAACAGAAGCCTTTTTCGTCAACCCATTCTCGACGAAACACAATGTGATTCGCCGGACCAGTTTCGCCGAAGCCCACTACGGGCCCAAAACGTTAATGAGTGTTTAAAACGTGTACCGACCTCCTGTTTCACAATCTGTAGAAAAACTGAAAACCCTAGAGCTCTTGTGCACCGACGGCAACTGTGTGTGTGTTCCCGAGACCCTCTAGCGATTTACTCATCATCCAAGTGTCCACTCATTACGTTCATGTCGCTCGTTTAGCTCTTGGTTAGTTATTTCTAGCACTTATTTGTCTATGAATTCCCAAGGAATACCATGATAATCTGTGATTTACACAACTTGTATGATTAGGGTTATCGATTAATGATTAATGTTATGATCTTAACGACTTGCTTGATGTTTAATCGGAATGGTTGTTATTGTCAAATCGATTAGAATGTTGTTGGTGAGATCTGAATGTTGATGGCATGCTAATAGGGTTCGATAATGTGATATACTATGTTAATCGGCTTGGTGTACGCATAAACTAGGGATCATGATGGGTATTAGTATTATGATGACTGTATGATGACTAGATGATGATCCTATGATTGCTGCATGATTGTTGTTTGATCGATAATGTTGTTGGCGGCTGTAGCAGGTTTAGGGTTTCTGAAATTGTAACTGTTGTTGATGTAACTGATAACTTGACGAAATAGGCAACTTGGCGGAACTGGTATTGACGAAACAGGGGAAGTGTTTCATCAAAGACAGTTGACGAAACTGGATTTTGATTCGCCGGGGGGAGTTTGACGAAATAGAACCTTGTTTCGCCGAAGGTAGTTGACGAAACAGAATGTGTTTCGTCAACATGTGTTTCGCCGACTTGAATATTTTGCACAGTAACTTAGTTAGACTCTGTTAGAAGTTAACTGTATTAACTAACTGCTGTTAAGTGATGAGCATGACTTATGTGATAACGGTTACATACTAGTACTTCTATGATCATACCTATACGTGAACAACTTGGATATAAACTGATTATGCATACGTACGTATTTAGGACGTGATTGATTTACTTCGAGCACATACTTAGCATACCGAGCAAACCAAGGTGAGTTCACACAGCCAAGGCATGGGGTTCCCGGGTGGGAATGGGATTGGATGAATTATTGTGTATACTCAGATGATAGAACCTAACGATAAGATACGACTAGACTAGTAATACTTATAGACTTATTGAACTGATCTTCGCACACCTGCCAAGGGTTGGCCGCGATATTATGACTGACTTCGCACACCTGCCATAGGAAGGCCACGAACTAAATTTACTAATCTTCGCACACCTGCCTCGGAGGCCGCAATACAAATAAACCTAGTCTAGAATACTTGGGAAAAACATTCCCTAATATCTTCGCATACCTGCCTGGGAGGCCGCGATGGAAACTGATACGATACCTGACATAACAAACGAACATACTACTACTCACACTATACTATTACTGAACTATTAACTGTGAACTCGCTCAACTAGTTGTTGACTCTCTGCTGCATGCCTTGCAGGACCTTAGGTACATATGGAGCTTGCACAGGGAGAAGCAGGTCGTTGTGGAGCATGGATCGTGGATGCCTCCAAGCGGTGGTACTCACACTACTCACATGATTGATGGCTTGATCCTGGTCATGTCACGCCTCCAAGCGGTGGTACTCCGCGTGTGGATTTTGGGGGTGTGACAGATTGGTATCAGAGCCATTGGTTATAGAGAACTTGGTTTTAATATGGGAAAAACGTTTTTATTAAAACCAGACTATAACCAGAACAGTGCTCTCAACGATCCACAACGACGCTTCGCTCCACGTGCAAGGCTCAACATCCTAGGTAATAAGGTTTATGTTTATTACCTGCTTGCTAGATCTATACAGAACTTTGCTCGTAGTATGCTTAGATCACATTGCCTACGATACGTCATTACATGAGAATACCTATGTGCTTACACTCTTCTGTCATCGCACTACTCGCGAACCTTTCTCACTTACTCTACTCTTACTATGAAGATCATGTCTGGACGTGTGAACATGACTCAAGCCCAGTTGACGACACTTATCAATGAACGAGTAGCTGCGGCACTTGCAGCTGCACCAGCAGGTAGTATACCCTGCGGATGGGATACACACTAGGATCTATGAATCCTACATTCCTAAATCAACCCTTGTATTTAACATTGTCCTATTCTATGCACAATAGGTCAAAACGCTCCGCAACCTGTCTGCACTTTCAAGAACTTCATGGACTGTCGTCCAAGCACTTTCAGTGGCACCGAGGGGGCAGTGGGACTCCTCCATTGGTTTGAAAAGCTCGAGTCGGTATTTGAGATGTGTGAATGCCCTGAGGCTCGCAGGGTCAAGTATGCCACTGGCACGTTGGAAGGGATTGCGCTAACTTGGTGGAACGCGCAAGTTCAGATCCTAGGGTTGGCAGCTGCTAACGCCACACCCTGGGAAGATTTCAAAGAACTGATCAAACGAGAATACTGCACGCGAGACGACATCCACAAGTTGGAGGATGAGTTATACCACTTGAAGATGACGGGGTCAGAGATTGAGGCTTACACGAAACGGTCAAACGAACTGGCCATCCTGTGTCCAACGATGGTGGACCCTCCAGTTAAGCGCATTGAGTTATATCTCAAGGGGCTTGCGCCAGAGATTCAGAGCCACGTGACGTCGGCTAACCTCAACAACATCCAAGACATTCAGCGTCTTGCTCATCGACTCACCGATCAGGCAGTGGAACAGAACAAGCTGCCAAAACGCATCAGTGCTACCACTACTGCTGTCACTACTTCTGCTACTCCTAGTGACAACAAGAGAAAATGGGAGGGGGATTCCAGCAAGGGATCAGTTTCTGTTCAGTCCCAAGCACAGCAGCGCAAGACAAATGACCACCAGAGTCCGAATCAGCAATCATCAGGCAGTCAGGGGCAGAGTGGATATCGGCGAACTAACCCATGGTGTAGCAGGTGCAACAAACACCACAGTGGAAGATGTCACAGGGAACGTTGTCAAAGATGCCTCAAGATGGGTCATGAGGCTAAGGATTGTAGAAGCTCACGGCCAGCAAACCAGAACCAGCAACTCCCACCGCCAGCTCCACAGAACCAGCAGCAGCAGCCACAGCGTGGAAACCGGGGATGTTTCCAGTGTGGGGCTGAAGGCCACTACAAACGTGATTGCCCTCAATTGAACCAGAACCAGAATCGCAACAACAACAATAACCAGGGCAACGGGAACAACAATAACGGGGGAAACAACAACAACAATGGCAACGAAGCTCGGGGTCGTGCTTTTGTGCTGGGTCGGGGCGACGCAATGAATGATCCCAATGTGGTTATGGGTAAGTTTCTTCTCGACGATATTTATGTTACTGTCTTATTTGATTCGGGTGCTGATACAAGTTATATGTCCTTGAAAATGAGTAAATTGTTAAAACGTACACCAACACCCCTAAACACCAAACATGTCGTAGAATTAGCGAATGGTAAAAGTGTAGAAGCCGGACATGTAATCAAGGGTTGTAGCATAATTTTAGCTGGTCAGATCTTCTCGATTGATCTTATACCCATAGTTTTGGGTAGCTTCGACGTCGTCATCGGTATGGATTGGTTATCCCAACATCACGCAGAGATTTTATGCAAGGAAAAGATCATTCGTATTCCTCGCTCTAATCAAGAACCTCTTGAAGTTCAAGGCGACAAGAGTGGTGCTGTGGTTGGCGTCATCTCTTTCTTAAAGGCGCAGAAATGTTTACGAAAGGGGCACACTGCAATTCTGGCACTTGTCACTGATACATCCGTAAAGGAAAAGAAGCTGGAGGATATTCCAGTTGTACGTGACTTTCCTCAGGTGTTTCCTGAAGATTTACCCGGTTTACCGCCTCACCGCCAAGTCGAATTCCAGATTGAGTTAGCTCCTGGAGCAGCACCAACAGCCCGCGCACCATATCGTTTAGCTTTAATCGAACTGGAAGAACTGTCGAAGCAGTTACAAGAGCTCTTGGAAAAGGGCTTTATTCGTCCAAGCTCATCGCCTTGGGGAGCTCCAGTACTTTTTGTGAAAAAGAAGGATGGCACTTTCAGGATGTGCATCGACTACCGTGAACTGAACAAGGTGACGGTGAAGAACCGTTATCCTCTTCCGCGCATAGACGACTTATTTGACCAGTTGCAGGGGTCGAGTTACTACTCCAAGATAGACTTGAGGTCAGGGTATCATCAGCTGAGAGTCCGGGATGAGGACGTCTCCAAAACCGCATTCAGAACTCGCTACGGTCACTACGAGTTTCTTGTCATGCCATTTGGGTTAACAAATGTGCCTGCCGTATTTATGGATCTGATGAACAGGGTGTGCAAGCCGTACTTAGACAAGTTTGTGATTGTCTTCATCGATGACATTCTGATTTACTCCAAGAGTCAGGAGGAGCACGAGCAGCACTTACGATTGATCTTGGAACTTCTTAGAAAGGAACAACTGTACGCCAAGTTTTCAAAATGCGACTTCTGGCTTCGTGAAGTCCACTTCTTAGGCCATGTGGTGAACAGGGATGGGATTCATGTCGACCCATCCAAGGTAGATTCGGTCAGGAACTGGCCTGCACCGCGTACACCAACGAAAATACGCCAATTCTTGGGCTTGGCGGGTTACTACAGACGGTTTATCAAAGACTTCTCCAAGATCGCACAGCCGCTTACACTACTGACACAGAAGGGTGTCACCTACCGTTGGGGAGGTCCCCAGGAAACCGCTTTTCAGTACCTAAAGGATAGGCTTTGCAGCGCACCTATTCTCTCACTGCTAGAGGGCACAGATGATTTTGTGGTTTATTGTGACGCATCGATACAGGGGCTTGGTTGTGTATTGATGCAACGAGATAAAGTTATTGCCTACGCTTCTCGTCAACTCAAGGTTCACGAACGGAACTACACGACGCACGATTTAGAGCTGGGAGCTGTTGTTTTCACGCTTAAGATATGGCGACACTACCTGTACGGTACCAGGTGCATGATTTACACCGATCACAGGAGTCTCGAGCATATCCTTAAGCAAAAGGATTTGAACATGCGTCAACGAAGATGGGTTGAACTTCTGAACGATTACGAATGCGCCATCAAGTATCATCCAGGCAAAGCCAATATTGTGGCTGACGCTCTCAGTCGGAAAGACACTCTACCTAGGCGCGTACGAGCTTTGCAGCTCACTATTCAGTCCAGTCTTCCTACACAGATACGATCTGCTCAGATCGAAGCATTGAAACCCGACAACGTCAAAGCTGAAGCCTTACGCGGCTCAAGGCAACAAATGGAACAAAAGGAAGACGGTGCCTACTATGTAACGGGGCGTATTTGGGTCCCACTCTATGGCGGTTTACGAGAGCTTGTGATGGATGAAGCACACAAGTCCCGCTACTCAGTACATCCAGGGTCGGATAAAATGTACCACGATCTCAGAACTACATACTGGTGGCCTAGCATGAAAGCCCACATCGCTACTTACGTCGGAAAGTGGAGTATCAGAAACCAGCGGGTCTACTGCAGCAACCCAAGATACCGCAATGGAAATGGAAAGAAATTTCCATGGATTTCGTTACAGGCTTACCCAGATCCCAGCGTGGGAATGATACTATATGGGTGATTGTGGATCGACTCACCAAGTCTGCACACTTCCTGGCTATAAAGGAAACGGTTAAGTTCTCCACTCTCGCAGACGTTTATCTTAAAGAAGTTGTTTCGAGGCACGGGGTGCCCACCTCCATCATTTCGGATCGGGATGCACGATTCACGTCAGAGCTATGGCAAGCGATGCACAAATCTTTCGGCTCACGGTTAGACATGACCACAGCGTATCACCCTCAGATGGATGGGCAGTCTGAGCGAACGATCCAAACTCTTGAAGACATGCTTCGGGCATGTGTTATTGATTTCGGCAACGGCTGGGAAAAGCACCTCCCTTTGGTGGAGTTCTCATACAATAACAGCTATCACACCAGCATACAAGCCGCTCCATTCGAGGCATTGTACGGGCGTAAATGCCGGTCACCTCTCTGTTGGGCAGAGGTGGGGGATAGTCAGATCACGGGTCCAGGAATTGTGGTGGACGCCACAGAAAAGATTGCACAGATACGACAACGCATGGCGGCAGCACGCGACCGTCAGAAAGCATACGCGGATAAGCGTAGGAAGCCATTGGCATTTCAGGTCGGGGACCGGGTTTTACTTAAAGTGTCACCCTAGAAGGGTGTGGTACGTTTTGGCAAATGGGGCAAACTAAATCTGCGGTATGTCGGACCGTTCGAGATCATTGAGAAAATAGGCAAAGTAGCCTACAAGCTAAACCTACCAGCTGAACTCGGGGCAGTTCACAATGTTTTTCATGTGTCGAATCTGAAAAAGTGCCTGTCAGATGTGACCCTCATAGTTCCTTTTAAGGAACTCACTATCGACGAGCGGTTGCAGTTCGTCGAGGAGCCAGTTGAAATCACGGACCGGGATGTAAAGGTCCTCAAAAACAAGAGAATCCCTCTTGTTCGAGTTCGTTGGAACTCCCGTCGTGGCCCAGAGTACACCTGGGAACGCGAAGACCAGATGACAGAAAAGTATCCCCAGTTATTCGGAACCAATGCAACCACTACTAAGGCTGAAGCTACTACCACGGAATTTTGGGACGAAATTCCAGATCAACGGGGGGAGGATGTGACACCCCAGGAAAACCAGTGAACGATACAACTTACCTAGCTTCCTCAGTAAATGCATGCTAAATTTCGGGACGAAATTTCTTTCAAGTTGGGGATAATGTGACAACTCGAACTTTTGACTTTCACTTTCGCATTAAATGCACGCTGACTTTGACTGTTTAAGTGTTAGACTTGATTGACTTGTAATGTACACGTTGTGATATAATAAAGTGTCTTGTGATTTGCATGATTATGTGTTTGATTGTATAACTTGAAATCTGTTGATAAACTTAAACTGTTAACACTTGAACAACCCGACGAAACACAAGTGTGTTTCGCCAAGCACAACTCGACGAATCAGAGTTGTGATTCGCCAAAGGACCAGTCAACGAAACAGAAGCCTGTTTCGTCAACCCATTCTCGACGAAACACAATGTGATTCGTCGGCCCAGTTTCGCCGAAGCCCACTACGGGCCCAAAACGTTAATGAGTGTTTAAAACGTGTACCGACCTCCTGTTTCACAATCTGTAGAAAAACTGAAAACCCTAGAGCTCTTGTGCACCGACGGCAACTGTGTGTGTGTTCCCGAGACTCTCTAGCGATTTACTCATCATCCAAGTGTCCACTCGTTACGTTCGTGTCGCTCGTTTAGCTCTCGGTTAGTTATTTCTAGCACTTATTTGTCTATGAATTGCCAAGGAATACCATGACAATCTGTGATTTACACAACTTGTATGATTAGGGTTATCGATTAATGATTAATGTTATGATCTTAACGACTTGCTTGATGTTTAATCGGAATGGTTGTTATTGTCAAATCGATTAGAATGTTGTTGGTGAGATCTGAATGTTGATGGCATGCTAATAGGGTTTGATAATGTGATATACTATGTTAATCGGCTTGGTGTACGCATAAACTAGGGATCATGATGGGTATTAGTATTATGATGACTGTATGATGACTAGATGATGATCCTATGATTGCTGCATGATTGTTGTTTGATCGATAATGTTGTTGACAGCTGTAGCAGGTTTAGGGTTTCTGAAATTGTAACTGTTGTTGACTTAACTGATAACTTGACGAAATAGGCAACTTGGCGGAACTGGTATTGACGAAACAGGGGAAGTGTTTCATCAAAGACAGTTGACGAAACTGGATTTTGATTCGCCGGGGGGAGTTTGACGAAATAGAACCTTGTTTCGCCGAAGGTAGTTGACGAAACAGAATGTGTTTCGTCAACATGTGTTTCGCCGACTTGAATATTTTGCACAGTAACTTAGTTAGACTCTGTTAGAAGTTAACTGTATTAACTAACTGCTGTTAAGTGATGAGCATGACTTATGTGATAACGGTTACATACTAGTACTTCTATGATAATACCTATACGTGAACAACTTGGATATAAACTGATTATGCATACGTACGTATTTAGGACGTGATTGATTTACTTCGAGCACATACTTAGCATACCGAGCAAACCAAGGTGAGTTCACACAGCCAAGGCATGGGGTTCCCGGGTGGGAATGGGATTGGATGAATTATTGTGTATACTCAGATGATAGAACCTAACGATAAGATACGACTAGACTAGTAACACTTATTGAACTGATCTTCGCACACCTGCCAAGGGTTGGCCGCGATATTATGACTGACTTCGCACACCTGCCATAGGAAGGCCGCGAACTAAATTTACTAATCTTCGCACACCTGCCTGGGAGGCCGCTATACAAATAAACCTAGTCTAGAATACTTGGGAAAAACATTCCCTAATATCTTCGCATACCTGCCTGGGAGGCCGCGATGGAAACTGATCCGATACCTGACATAACAAACGAACATACTACTACTCACACTATACTATTACTGAACTATTAACTATGAACTCGCTCAACTAGTTGTTGACTCTCTGCTGCATGCCTTGCAGGACCTTAGGTACATATGGAGCTTGCACAGGGAGAAGCAGGTCGTTGTGGAGCATGGATCGTGGATGCCATGTTAAACGTTTAATCAATCAAACTTAACATTACTTTGGGTTTACATTTACATACTTTGGATTTTCATTATTACGCTTCCGCTATTGATACTATGTTTGGTTTAGAACATCAATTGTATTGAATTGGGTTTTATGAACTATCTTATTTATATTATGCTATGTTCAATATGATTGATGGCTTGATCCTGGTCACGTCACGCTTCCAAGCGGTGGTACTCCGCGTGTGGGTTTTGGGGGTGTGACAGCAGTGTTTGCTGCTAAATTCTGCTCAGGCACCTCTGCTTGTGTTTTGCAAGGTGTTGACATTCTTGTAAAAGTTTCAGCAGTTAAGCTGTGCATTTGTAGAGATTCACCTTGATTTATTACAGCAATATCATCCTTACTGAAATTTTTCTCAAAATAATAACTTAGAAATCTTGGAAACAGTAAGAATGTTTTTGTTTCAACATTTTTAACCAAATCATTAAAGATTACCTGGGAATAATTAAAGTTTTCTTCTTGAAGAATAGCATACCCCAGGTTTTGAATCTTCAATGGTATTTCATTAAAAGAGGTGGTTTTATTTGCAACACACATGAGGAGGGTATGGAATAAAAATCTTATTGCAGGAGGGAAGAAGCCTTTTTGTAAGGTATCCCTCTTCATCATTGTGTCTGCATACCCTCTCTCAATGAAGTCAATTCTTAACTCGTTTTTAGGGAAAGAATCTTTACCTTCCTGATCATCAAGCTGAAAGACCTCTGATATGGATTGCGGTGTGATGTTGACAGCTTTGCCCTTTAGAGAAGAGGTAATGTAGTGACAGTTTCACCTTGTTTTTCAAGGGTTGCAGTTTTCCAAAACTCTCTCTGGGTTGTCAAGTAAATTGGTGCATCGGCGGTTCACAAAGTTTTATACTTTGATGCATTGAGCATATCAAGGATGGAATCAAAGGTATCAGTGGTGCCGGGCTTTGTGAGAAGACCCAGAAGATTATGAGAGAGTTTGTGTGGAATTTCGGTGGGTGTAGCCTTTTGAGAGGCAGCTTTCGATGATAATTTTGCGGAAGCCTTTGATTTGGTCATCGTTTTGAAGACGACGATTGAAGAAATTTATGGAGAAATTTGATGAAATGTGAAGAAAACTGCTTTGAGAAGAGAATTTTTGTGAATTCAATTCGACAGTAAGACCCTGTTTGGTGTTTTGAAGGGGGTTTTATAGAGGAAAAAGTGAATGCTGATATGGCAGCGGTTACAAAAGGTCTGACCACTATGTACTGTCCACGTACCATCCCCTGATGAAGCGAAGGATAGTACATTTGTGAAAGCTACTCGTGAAGGCAGTGGTTGCAACGGTAATGGAGGCAATGGATGATTTTCACTATCAGTGGATAGCATATCAATGGATACAACACTGATTTTGAACAGCAGTGCTTATCAGAGGAAAATGAGAGCAGGGGATGATTTTCAGCAATGGACAGACTTTTGAAGTAGAGCAGACTTTTGAACCCATCAGTGGTTATGGCACACTTTTAGGATTTTAATGAAAAAATTCATGTTTGGCTATTTTTAAGGATGGATTTTTGATTTTCTGAAACATTTTAATGCTTTTATTCATAGAAAAACTGGATTTTGCCTGTTATTCCATGTTTAGCATGCCAATCCTAGAGATCAAGCCTTCAAAGGTGGATGTGTCTAATGCTTTGGTTAGCACATCTGCCAGTTGATCCTTAATTGGAACATGATGCAGAGAAATCAAACTTTTTTCATAGCAATCCCTCACAAAGTGATGTCTGATGTCGATGTGTTTGGTGGTTGAATGAGAAACTGGATTGTCACACCCCCAAAATCCACCTGCGGAGTATCGCCGCTTGGGAGCGTGACTGACCAGGATCAAGCCACCAATCATATAGAACAATATATATATATAGTAAAAGTAATTTCCATTAAACCAACCAAATCCATATGAAAGGTGATCCAAAATCATAAGTAAGTTATCAGTGTTAGCGGAAGCGTATAAGTAAAACCCAATAATAATAGTATGTAATGTCATAAGTGTTTAAAGAAACAATCACGATCCAAGCCCACAACGACCAGCTCCTCCCTGTGCAAGCTCCATGTATCTATCGACCTGCAAGGCATGTAACAGAGGATCAACAACTAGTTGAGCGAGTTTACAGAAAGTAAATGTGTAATAGTAAGTTCGTTTGTAACAGGTGGCTCTACTGGGCCGTTAGTACGTTCTATTGGTGGGGGCTTCCCATGTTGTATAACCACTAGACTATTCGTAACCATAAGTGTTCTACATTTCCCGAGAACAGTAACACGTACAAGTTTACGTAGGTTTTACGTAAGTAATCCTTCACAACCGAGGATAGGGGTACGCGGGGGTTTACGTAGGTTTTACGTAAGTGCCTGACACAACCGAGGCAGTAGTGAGTATAATTTCACGTAGGTTTTACGTGAGTATCCTTGACAACCGAGGATAGCGAGTAGCATAAGTATACGTAGGTTTTACGTATGTGTCCTGCACAACCGAGGAAGATGGTATGGTAGTCTAGTAACAGTGTATGTACGAATCTAGTCAATCTCATTCCTTCAATCCCATTCCCAATCCCTTGGGAATCCCATGCCTTAGTAAGAGTGTGAACTCACCTTGGTTTGCTCGGTATGCTAAATAAGTGCTCACAGTTAATTAATCACGTCCTAAATACGCACGTATACATAATCAGTTTATATCCAAGTTGTTCACGTATAAATATAATCACAGAAGTACTAGTATGTATTCACTATCATAAAAGTCATGCACATCACTTAAGAGCAGTTAAATATCTCAGTTAACATTTAACAGGATTAGACTGGTTTACTGGACAGGTTATACATTTGGGGAAACACATTTTAGCGAAACACATTTTCTGTTTCGCCAACTACCCTTGGCGAAACACCCCCTCTATTTTGTCAACCACCCTTGCCGAAACAAGGTCCAGTTTCGCCAACCGGTGATTCGTCGGTAAACATTTCTGTTTCGTCAATTCATAACAGTAACAAAATAAATTTCTACAGGCCGCCTACTACGACCAATCAAAGTATTTGGCCGCCCAAAGCTGCGATTGGACCCATTTTAATATTAGGCAATTAAAGTTAAATGGTCATATTAGCCACCACTCTCAAAAATTCGGTTCTTTAATATTATTGGGCCAAGCCCACCGCCAATGGCATTCAGTTAGCCGCCCAACCCACTAACCAAGGATATCTCATCACATGCCCTCCTGCAACTATTGACTTTTTGATTTTTTTGTAACCTGCATCTCTAGATGAGGGCCAGCCGTCAATTCACATGCAATATGAAGCATGTTGGCCGACACACACACATGCGGTGCACGTTATTCTTTTGATGTGTAAGACGCCATTGATTTCAATTGGACCACCTTGATCTAGCCGACAACTACTACACAAAACATAGGCATGCACAATTTACTTTATATAAATATATGAGTATCTAGGTTGCCTCTACTCTGATTGGACCAACATAACATGTTAGCCGACAACTCAACTAATTGACATACAACAATTGATTTCAATATTTAGTATTCAGGAAATACATACTGACAATTCAATTTATATATAAATCACATGGCTTGCTCAGATTCACATGCCGACAATTCTCACGTCAGTAATTATATACTACCAAGACACAAGCAGGAATATTATTCGAATACACGATTTACACATAATCTGATGATAACAATATGCACTAACAACGAAGAACAAAGAAGAAATCTTGATCGATTCTTTGAGGTTCACGAAGGCTGCCGTCAATAGGGAAAAAAAGCTCTAGGGTTTTTAGAATTTAGCAACCGCTCTCATGTACGCAACCTAAATTAATATAATTTCGTATAAGGGTTTGGGCCTACTGGGCTTTGGCGAATCACGGGCCGGCGAATCACATATGTTTCGTCGAGAGGCTCTTGGCGAATCAACATTTCATCTCGTCGAGAGATGTATGGCGAATCACATTTGATTCGTCGGGTCCTTAATGGGCTTTATTCAGTTCGGGTTTATAAATAAGCTTCTCACACTGTAATACACTATAACAACGAACCCTAACACATATTCAATAATCACAATACATCTTGACATATCACCTCGTGCACAATTACTAGTCAATCAAGTCACACACTTTAAACAGTCAAGGTCAACGGTCAAAGTCAACGTGCATTTAATGTGAAAGTGAAAGTCGAAAGGTCGAGTTGTCACATTATCCCCAACTTAAAAGAAATTTCGTCCCGAAATTTAGTACGTACCCACTGAGGAAGCTAGATAGGTTACATCATTCACTGGTTTTCCTGGGGTGTCACATCCTCCCCCCGTTGATCTGGAATTTCGTCCCGAAATTCCGCAGTAGTAGCTTCAGCCTCAGTAGTGGTTGTATTGGTTTCGAATAACTGGGGATACTTTTCTGTCATCTGGTCCTCGCGTTCCCAGGTGTACTCTGGGCCACGACGGGAGTTCCAACGAATTCGAACAAGAGGGATTCTCTTATTTTTGAGGACTTTAACATCCCGGTCCGTGATTTCAACTGGCTCCTCGACGAACTGCAACCACTCGTCGATAGTGAGTTCCTTAAAAGGAACTATGAGGGTCTCATCTGATAGGCACTTCTTCAGATTCGACACATGGAAAACATTGTGAACTGCACTGAGTTCAGCTGGTAGGTTTAGCTTGTATGCGACTTTGCCTATTTTCTCAATGATCTCGAACGGTCCGACGTACCGCGGATTTAGTTTGCCTCGCTTGCCAAAGCGAACCACACCCTTCCAGGGTGAGACCTTTAATAAAACCCGGTCCCCGATCTGAAATTCCAACGGTTTGCTACGCTTATCCGCGTAGGCTTTCTGACGGTCGCGTGCTGCCGCCATGCGTTGTCGTATCTGTGCTATCTTTTCTGTGGCGTCCACTACAATCTCTGGACCCGTGATCTGACTATCCCCCACCTCTGCCCAACAGAGAGGTGACCGGCATTTACGTCCGTACAATGCCTCGAATGGAGCGGCTTGTATGCTGGTGTGATAACTGTTATTATACGAAAACTCCACCAAAGGGAGATGCTTTTCCCAGCCGTTGCCGAAATCAATAACACACGCCCGAAGCATGTCTTCCAGAGTCTGGATCGTTCGCTCAGACTGCCCATCCGTCTGAGGGTGATATGCTGTGCTCATGTCTAAACGAGAGCCAAACGCTTTGTGCATCGCTTGCCATAGTTCCGACATGAATTGTGCATCCCAATCCGAAATGATGGAGGTGGGCACCCCGTGCCTCGAAACAACTTCTTTAAGATAAACGTCTGCGAGAGTGGAGAACTTATCTGTTTCCTTAATAGCCAGGAAGTGTGCAGACTTAGTGAGTCGATCCACGATCACCCATATGGTATCATTCCCACGCTGAGATCTAGGTAGGCCTGTAACAAAATCCATGGAAATCTCTTCCCATTTCCACTGTGGTATCCTGGGTTGTTGAAGTAGGCCCGCTGGTTTTTGATACTCCACTTTGACTTTTGCACATGTCAAACACTTGCTGACGTAAGTAGCGATGTGGGCTTTCATGCTAGGCCACCAGTATGTAGTTCTGATGTCGTGGTACATTTTATCCGACCCTGGATGTACCGAGTAGCGAGACTTGTGAGCTTCGTCCATTACAAGCTCTCGTAAGCCGCCATAAAGTGGGACCCAAATACGCCCCGTTACATAGTATGCGCCGTCTTCCTTTTGTTCCATTCGTTGCCTTGAGCCGCGTAAAGCTTCAGCTTTGACGTTTTCGGGCTTTAATGCTTCCATCTGAGCAGTTCGTATTTGTGTAGGAAGACTGGACTGAATAGTGAGCTGTAAAGCTCGTACACGCTTAGGTAGAGTGTCCTTTCGACTGAGAGCGTCTGTCACACCCCCATAATCCACCTGCGGAGTACCACCGCTTGGGAGCGTGACTGACCAGGATCAAGCCATCAATCATATTGAACATAACATAATATAAATAATATAGTTCGTAAAACCCAATTCAATACAATTGATGTTCCAAACCAAACATAGTATCAATAGCGGAAGCATAAGTAAATAACCCAAAGTAAATCATAAGTTCAATGTTCGAAATGTTAAACGTAGTGTTCATGATCCATTGCCCACAACGACCCGCTTCTCCAGTGCAAGCTCCATAAGTACCTAAGGTCCTGCAAGGCATGCAGCAGAGAGTCAACAAACTAGTTGAGCGAGTTCACAGATAACAGTTCAGTAATAGTAAGTTCGTTCGTTTATATCAAGTATCATATTTCCATCGCGGCCTCCCAGGCAGGTGTGCGAAGATATTAGGGGATGTTCATCCCAAGCATTCTAGACTAGGTTTATTTGTATCGCGGCCTCCCAGGCAGGTGTGCGAAGGTTAGTAGGTTTAGTTCGCGGCCTTCCAAAGGCAGGTGTGCGAAGATGTCATAGTATCGCGGCCAACCCGTGGCAGGTGTGCGAAGATCAGTTCAATGAGTGTTACTAGTCTAGTAGGTTCGTATTCGTTAAGTTCTACCATCTGAGTGTGCATAACAATCTATCAAATCCCATTCCCCACCCGGGAACCCATGCCTTGGCTGTGTGAACTCACCTTGGGTTTGCTCGGTATGCTAAGTATGCAATCACAATCAATCAGTCACGGCCTATGGTATGCACGTATACACAATCAGTTTGTATTCATACAGTTCACGTATAAGCATAATCAATGATCATCAGGTAGTACACATCACTAATCAACATCACACAAGTCATGCATAGCGTTTAACATCAGTTAGTTAACTCAGTTAACACTTAACAGAATTTCATCAGTTACTGTGGAGGTTATCCAGATTGGCGAAACAGAGGTTGGCGAAACATAAACTGTTTCGTCAACTATTCTTTGGCGAAACACAATTCAATTTCGTCGAAACCCTTGGCGAAACACAATTCAATTTCGTCAAGCGTTCCATTCCGTCAATGACCCACATTCGTCAAACATTCAAATTCGTCAAGGTATCAGTTACGTCAACATGTCAGTTACG
The DNA here is from genome assembly GCF_002127325.2 of Helianthus annuus. Lineage (NCBI taxonomy): Eukaryota > Viridiplantae > Streptophyta > Magnoliopsida > Asterales > Asteraceae > Helianthus > Helianthus annuus. The sequence goes on along the minus strand of NC_035436.2, from coordinate 41,538,152 downwards.
GATATCATGCAGTCAATTACAGAAACCCTAATCATGCTAACTGCCGTCATCAATCATCAACCATACAGAAATCATATAACACGAACATCATCATTAAACAGAATCCTTGCACAGAAGTATACCATAATTATTGAGTTTGACACACGGTTCTCTTCCGTAACATAAGACCTCAAACTCGTTCACATACAATCACGTATTAAATCCAACATCATGCTTAAATCCTAATCGATCGCCAAGATTATAACCATTTACTGTTAATCATAACAAGAGCATAACAATAATTCATGATAGTTATCTATTCATATTCATTCCAGAAATCTAACAAGCATGTACACAACACGTAACAAAAATCAAGTATCAATGGAACCGATTCGATAAACATGCACTAACCGATTATGAGATGAACTAACGAGGATCCGGAATAGAGACGGGGGCTGCCGATGCTCAGAGGGGTCCTAGGGTTTTCTTATTTTTGCCAAAAAGTATCGAACATAGGTCTGTGCGTGTGTATATACGCGTCTTACCCTACTGGGCCCGAATTGGGCTTTGGCGAAACTGTTGGGCCGGCGAATCAGGATTGGCGAAACAGGCTTTCTGTTTCGTCGGGTGGTTCTTGGCGAATCACAAGTTTGATTCGTCGAGTCCTTGACGGGCTAGTGGGCTTTATCCAATTCAGGTTTTACAATTAAGCTTATCACACTAACACATAATCAAGCAATCACAAACACTTTAATTTATCACAACGTACACATTACAAGTCAAGCGAGTCAAACAACTAATCAGTCCAAGTCAACAGTCAAAGTCAATGATCAAAGTCAACGTGCATAAAATACGAGTCAAAAGGTCGAGTTGTCACATTATCCCCAACTTGAAAGAAATTTCGTCCCGAAATTTAGTAAGTACTTAATGAGGAAGCTAGATAGGTTGCATCGTTCACTGGTTTTCCTGGGGTGTCACAGCGTCAGCCACAACATTGGCTTTGCCTGGATGATACTTAATAGCGCATTCGTAATCGTTAAGTAGCTCGACCCATCAACGTGACGGATGTTCAATTCCTTCTGCTTGAAGATATACTCGAGACTCCTGTGATCGGTGTAAATAGTGCACTTGGTACCGTACAGGTAGTGTCGCCATATCTTAAGTGCAAAAACAACAGCTCCCAGCTCTAAATCGTGCGTCGTGTAGTTCCGTTCGTGAATCTTGAGTTGTCGCGAAGCGTAGGCAATAACTTTATCCCGCTGCATCAATACGCAACCAAGCCCCTGTATCGATGCGTCACAATAGACCACGAAATCATCCGTGCCCTCTGGCAATGAGAGAATAGGTGCGCTGCATAGTCTATCCTTCAGGTACTGAAAAGCCGTTTCTTGTGTATTACCCCAACGATAGGTAACACCTTTCTGTGTCAACATTGTAAGCGGCTGCGCGATCTTGGAGAAGTCTTTAAGAAATCGTCTGTAATACCCAGCCAAACCCAAGAATTGGCGTATTTCTGTTGGTGTACGCGGTGCAGGCCAGTTCCTGATCGAATCTACCTTGGATGGATCGACATGAATCCCATCCCTGTTCACCACATGGCCTAAGAAGTGGACTTCACGAAGCCAGAAGTCGCATTTAGAAAACTTTGCGTACAGTTGTTCCTTTCGAAGGAGTTCCAAGATAAGACGTAAGTGCTGCTCGTGCTCCTCCTGACTCTTGGAGTAGATCAGAATGTCGTCGATGAAGACAAAGACGAACTTGTCGAGATAAGGTTTGCACACCCTGTTCATAAGATCCATGAAAACTGCAGGCGCGTTCGTAAGCCCAAATGGCATAACAAGAAACTCGTAGTGACCGTAGCGGGTTCTGAATGCTGTCTTGGGGACGTCCTCATCTCGGACACTCAGCTGATGATAACCAGACCTTAGATCAATCTTGGAGTAGTAGCTCGACCCCTTGCAACTGGTCGAATAAGTCGTCAATACGAGGAAGAGGATAGCGGTTCTTCACTGTGACTTTGTTTAGTTCGCGGTAATCGATGCACATCCTGAAAGTGCCATCCTTCTTTTTCACGAATAATACTGGAGCTCCCCAAGGCGAAGAGCTTGGACGAATGATGCCCTTATCCAAGAGCTCTTGTAGTTGCTTAGACAGTTCTTCCAGTTCAGTTGGAGCCAAACGATACGGTGCGCGAGCTATAGGTGCTGCTCCTGGGGCTAGCTCAACTTGAAACTCGACCTGACGATGAGGCGGTAGACCAGGTAAATGTTCAGGAAACACTTGAGGAAATTCGCGTACAACTGGAATATCCTCTATTCTTTTCTCCTTTGTCGATGCATCAGTAACAAGTGCCAAAATGGCCGTATGCCCCTTTCTTAAACATTTATGAGCCTTCAAGAAAGAGATGATGCCAACCACAGCACCACTCTTGTCGCCTTGAACTTCGAGAGGTTCCTTACCCGAACGAGGAATACGAATGATCTTCTCCTTGCATAGGATCTCCGCCTGCTGCTTGGACAACCAATCCATGCCGATGACGATGTCGAAACTACCCAGAACTATTGGAATAAGATCAATCGAGAAGGTCTGACCCGCTAGAACGATGTTACAACCCTTGACTACATGTGTGGCTTCTACACTTTTACCATCAGCTAGTTCTACGACATGTTTGGTGTTTAGAGGTGTTGGTGTACGTTTTAACAATTTACCCATTTTCAAAGACATATAACTCGTATCCGCACCCGAATCAAACAAAACAGTAACATAAATATCGTCGAGAAGAAACTTACCCATAACGACGTTGGGATCATTTCTGGCATCACCCTGCCCCAACACAAATGCACGACCCCTTGCTTCATTGCCGTTGTTGTTCCCACCATTATTGTTGTTGTTGCCGTTACCCTGATTATTGTTATTGTTGTTGTTGTTCTGGTTCCTGTTCAGCTGAGGGCAGTGCCTTTTGAAGTGACCCTCTGCCCCGCAATGAAATCACCCTTTGTTGCCCTGCTGCTGATTCTGCTGTGCTGGTGGCTGCTGCTGATTCTGGTTCGCAGGTCGAGGGCTTCTACAATCTTTGGCCTCATGACCCATCTTGAGGCATCTTTGACAGCGACCCTTGTTACACCGGCCACTGTGGTGTCTGTTGCAGTTGTTACACTTTGGGAGGTTCCCTCGATATCCACCCTGCCTGTGGCTACCTGAAGAGTGCTGACCGGGACTCTGATAACTGTCTGTCTTTCGCTGCTGAACTTGTGACTGCACTGAAGCTGATCCCTTGCTAGAATCCCCATCCCATTTTCTCTTGTTGTCACTGGGAGTAGCAAGTGTAGTAGAAGCAGTAGCGGTAGCGGTAGCGCTGATACGTTTAGGCAGTCTGTTCTGATCCACTGCCTGATCTGTGATGCGATGAGCGAGGCATTGAATAGCCTGAATGTTGTCAAGATTAGCCGATGTCACATGGCTCTGAATTTCTGGTGCTAATCCCTTGAGGTACAACTCGATGCGCTTGTATGGAGGGTCCACCATAGTTGGACACAGCACAGCCAACTCGTTCGACCTCTTGGTATAAGCCTCGATTTCCGACCCAGTCATTTTCAAATGATAAAACTCATCCTCCAGCTTGTGGATGTCTTCCCGAGTGCAGTATTCTCTTTTGATCAATTCCTTGAAATCATTCCAAGGGGTGGCGTTAGCAGCTGCCAACCCTAGGATCTGTACTTGTGCGTTTCACCAAGTTAACGCAATCCCCTCTAAGGTACTAGTGGCATACTTGACCCTGCGAGCCTCAGGGCATTCACACATCTCGAATACAGACTCGAGCTTTTCAAACCAGTGGAGGAGTCCAACCGCTCCTTCAGTGCCACTAAATGTGCTAGGACGGCAATCCATAAAGTTCTTGAAAGTGCAGACGGGCTGCTGAGCGTGTTGACCTATTGTATACGAATAGGGCAAGGTTAAACACATGAGTTAATGTAGGATCTAAAGATCCTAGCGTGAGTCTAAACTGCAGGGTATACTACCTGCTTGAGCAGCTGCCAGTGCCGCAGCAACTTGTTCATTAACGAAAGCCGTCAGCTGGGCTTGTGTCATGTTCACACGTCCGGACATGATCTTCATAGTAAAGGTAAAATAAGTGAGAATAGTTCGCGAGTAGTGCGATGACAGAAGAGTGTAAGCACACAAGTGTGTTCAAGCAATAACATGTAGTGAGCAATGTAATCTAAGCATACTACGAGCAAAGTTCTATGCAATTCTAGCATGTAGGCAATAAACATAAACCTTATTACCTAGGATGTTGAGTCTTGCACGTGGAGCGAAGCGTCGTTGTGGATCGTTGAGAGCACTGTTCAGGTTATAGTCTGGTTTTAATAAAAACGTTTTCCCCGTATTAAAATCAAGTTCTCTATAACCAATGGCTCTGATACCAATCTGTCACACCCCTAAAATCCACCTGCGGAGTATCGCCGCTTGGGAGCGTGACTGACCAGGATCAAGCCACCAATCATATAGAACAATATATATAGTAAAAGTAATTGCCATTAAACCAACCAAATCCATATGAAAGGTGATCCAAAATCATAAGTAAGTTATCAGTGTTAGCGGAAGCGTATAAGTAAAACCCAATAACAATAGTATGTAATGTCATAAGTGTTTAAAGAAACAATCACGATCCAAGCCCACAACGACCAGCTCCTCCCTGTGCAAGCTCCATGTATCTATCGACCTGCAAGGCATGTAACAGAGGATCAACAACTAGTTGAGCGAGTTCACAGAAAGTAAATGCGTAATAGTAAGTTCGTTTGTAACAGGTGGCTCTACTGGGCCGTTAGTACGTTCTATTGGTGGGGGCTTCCCATGTTGTATAACCACTAGACTATTCGTAACCATAAGTGTTCTACATTTCCCGAGAACAGTAACACGTACAAGTTTACGTAGGTTTTACGTAAGTAATCCTTCACAACCGAGGATAGGGGTACGCGGGGGTTTACGTAGGTTTTACGTAAGTGCCTGACACAACCGAGGCAGTAGTGAGTATAATTTCACATAGGTTTTACGTGAGTATCCTTCACAACCGAGGATAGCGAGTAGCATAAGTATACGTAGGTTTTACGTATGTGTCCTGCACAACCGAGGACAATGGTATGGTAGTCTAGTAACAATGTATGTACGAATCTAGTCAATCTCATTCCTTCAATCCCATTCCCAAGCCCTTGGGAATCCCATGCCTTAGTAAGAGTGTGAACTCACCTTGGTTTGCTCGGTATGCTAAATAAGTGCTCACAGTTAATTAATCACGTCCTAAATACGCACGTATACATAATCAGTTTATATCCAAGTTGTTCACGTATAAATATAATCACAGAAGTACTAGCATGTATTCACTATCATAAAAGTCATGCACATCACTTAAGAGCAGTTAAATATCTCAGTTAACATTTAACAGGATTAGACTGGTTTACTGGACAGGTTATACATTTGGCGAAACACATTTTAGCGAAACACATTTTCTGTTTCGCCAACTACCCTTGGCGAAACACCCCCTCTATTTCGTTAACCACCCTTGCCGAAACATGGTCCAGTTTCGCCAACCGGTGATTCGTCGGTAAACATTTCTGTTTCGTCAATTCATAACAGTAACAAAATAAATTTCTACAGGCCGCCTACTACGACCAATCAAAGTATTTGGCCGCCCAAAGCTGCGATTGGACCCATTTTAATATTAGGCAATTAAAGTGAAATGGTCATATTAGCCACCACTCTCAAAAATTCGGTTCTTTAATATTATTGGGCCAAGCCCACCGCCAATGGCATTCAGTTAGCCGCCCAACCCACTAACCAAGGATATCTCATCACATGCCCTCCTGCAACTATTGACTTTTTGATTTTTTTGTAACCTGCATCTCTAGATGAGGGCCAGCCGTCAATTCACATGCAATATGAAGCATGTTGGCCGACACACACACATGCGGTGCACGTTATTCTTTTGATGTGTAAGACGCCATTGATTTCAATTGGACCACCTTGATCTAGCCGACAACTACTACACAAAACATAGGCATGCACAATTTACTTTATATAAATATATGAGTATCTAGGGTGCCTCTACTCTGATTGGACCAACATAACATGTTAGCCGACAACTCAACTAATTGACATACAACAATTGATTTCAATATTTAGTATTCAGGAAATACATACTGACAATTCAATTTATATATAAACCACATGGCTTGCTCAGATTCACATGCCGACAATTCTCAAGTCAGTAATTATATACTACCAAGACACAAGCAGGAATATTATTCGAATACACGATTTACACATAATCTGATGATAACAATATGCACTAACCACGAAGAACAAAGAAGAAATCTTGATCGATTCTTTGGGGTTCACGAAGGCTGCCGTCAATAGGGAAAAAAAGCTCTAGGGTTTTTAGAATTTAGCAACCGCTCTCATGTACGCAACCTAAATTAATATAATTTCGTATAAGGGTTTGGGCCTACTGGGCTTTGGCGAATCGCGGGCCGGCGAATCACATATGTTTCGTCGAGAGGCTCTTGGCGAATCAGCATTTCATCTCGTCGAGAGATGTATGGCGAATCACATTTGATTCGTCGGGTCCTTAATGGGCTTTATTCAGTTCGGGTTTATAAATAAGCTTCTCACACTGTAATACACTATAACAACGAACCCTAACACATATTCAATAATCACAATACATCTTAACATATCACCTCGTGCACAATTACTAGTCAATCAAGTCACACACTTTAAACAGTCAAGGTCAACGGTCAAAGTCAACGTGCATTTAATGTGAAAGTGAAAGTCGAAAGGTCGAGTTGTCACATGGATTTTTGATGATATTTTCTGCTGCCTAGCTATCCAACATGAGTGGAGTCTTCAAGGCAGTGATACCAAAATCCAGCAACTGATTTTGAAGCCAGAGCAGTTGGGCTGTACAGCTTGCAGCAGCTATATATTCTGCCTCAGTAGTGGATGTGGAAACAGCTGCTTGCTTTTTGCTTTGCCAAGACACTAATCAATTGCCTATGAATTGGCACCCTCCTGAGGTGGACTTCCTTGTCTTGTCACATCCAGCAAAGTCACTATCTGAGAAACCTGAAAGCTCAATTTTACCATCAGCTGGATACCAGATACCAAGTGTGGGAGCACCTTTTAGGTATCTGAATATCCTTTTTACAGCAATAAGGTTTGACTTTCTAGGGGCTGACTGGGATCTTGCACAGACACATGTTGCAAACATGATATCTGGTCTAGATGTAGTTAGGTACAATAAAGACCCAATCGTGCTTCTATATAAGGTCTGATCAACCAAATCATCCTTTTCATCAGACATGACCAATTTATTGGTTGCAATGGGTGTAATGCATGGCTTACAATCATCCATATCAAATTTCTTTAGAAGTTCTTTGGCATATTTGCCTTGATGGATGAAAGTGCCATTTTATAGCTGCCTTACTTGGAGACCAAGAAAGCACTGGAGTTCACCCATTGCACTCTTTTCAAACTCAGCTATCATGAGTTGCCTGAACTCTTCACACATTTTGTTACATGTGCTTCCAAAAATGATGTCATCCACATAAATTTGGACAATCATCAAATCCTTCCCTGTCCATTTTAAAAACAGTGTTATGTCAATTCTGCCTCTGGTGAAACCAATGGAAAGTAGAAAGTTGGAAAGAGTTTCATACCAGGCCCTTGGTGCTTGTTTCAGGCCATACAAAGCTTTATTCAGCTTGTAGACATGATCTGGATTAAATGGATCCTCAAAACCTGGAGGTTGACAAACATAAACCTCCTCTTGAATCTTACCATTGAGGAATGCACATTTGATATCCATTTGATACACCTTGATGTTGTGGTTGACATCAAAGGCCAGAAAGAGTCTGATAGCTTCAAGTCTTTCTAAAGGGGCAAATGTTTCATCATAATTAATGCCCTCTTCTTGTCTGAAACCTTGAACCACTAGCCTGGCTTTATTCATGACAACAATACCCCTTTCATCAGTTTTATTTTTTAAGACCCATTTTTTGCCAACAGGACTTACACCCTCTGGCAATGGAACAAGCTCCCATACTTGTTGTCTTCTAAACTGTTGGAGCTCCTCTTGCATGGCTTCTACCCAGCTGTTGTCTTTCAGTGCCTCTTGGTACTTGACTGGCTGATGGAGTGATAGAAAACTAGCAAAAAGACAAATGTTTTGGGATTGCCTTCTTGTGAGAACCCCTTCATTGATGTTGCCAATGATTGGTCTGGTGGATGAGATTTCAGGAAGATTAACTCCCCTGTGTATGGAACAATGGCATTGAGTGGTGAGGGCTGCAAATGTGTATCATCTGAGCTAACCACTGCTGGTGACTTTGATGACCCAGCAGTGGCTTCAAAAGGTGGTGGAATAGGGGGTAAAGGAGTGGACACATGCTGACTTTGATCCACTGTTTGAGGACTTTTATAAACAGTGCTTGATGATGTGGAAGCAGTGGTTAATGGGCTACTTTGGTCAACAATTGTTGAGATAGCAGTGGTTGAGCTTTGACAGTTGTTTTGGACATCTGCTGCTCTTCCCATTGTGGCAGACTTTTGTTGAGGAATGATGATCTCATACCCATAGTCTGGTGATGAATTTTCTGATGGACCTGCACTGTTAGTCTTGACAGCAGTATTTTCAAAAGTGAATTTTTCAAGATCAAACAATTCTGCAGGATTTGCAGGGATTTTTAGTGATGAAAGTTCATTGAACTTTACATTCAAAGTCTCTTCCACTGCTTTGGTCCTTGTGTTGAACACTTTGTAGGCCTTAGCAGTGGTTGAGTATCCCAGGTGGTATCCCATATCAATTTTGGCTGCAAACTTTGAGATAGAATCTTTTAAGTTTAGAATGAAACATGGGCAACCAAAAACTTTGAAATATGAGATTAATGGCTTTATTTTATACAGAATTTCATAAGCAGTCTTTTTGTGCCTGGGGTTGATTAAAACTCTGTTTTGGACATAGCAAGCAGTGTTTACTACCTCTGCCCAAAAAGTTAATGGGAAACCTGAATCTGCAAGCATGGTTCTGGCAGCCTCAATTGTCACACCCCCAAAATCCACCTGCGGAGTATCACCGCTTGGGAGCGTGACTGACCAGGATCAAGCCACCAATCATATCGAACATGTAATTAATGTCAAGTATAATAAATGTAAACAATTCATTCAATACGATTGATGTTCCAACAAAACATAGTTTAAGTTGCGGAAGCGTAACAATGAGAATCCAATGCATGTAACTAGTTCAAGTGTTGTAAGTTTATCATAACATCCACGATCCGTGCACCACAACGACCTGCTCCTCCCTGTGCAAGCTCCAAATGTACCTAATGTCCTGCAAGGCATGCAGCAGAGAGTCAACAACTAGTTGAGCGAGTTCACAGTTAACAGTTCAGTAATAGTATAGCGTGAGTAGTAGTATGTTCGCTCGTTATGTCACGTATCGTATTAGTTTCCATCGCGGCCTCCCAGGCAGGTATGCGAAGATATTAGGGGATGTTCATCCCAAGTATTCTAGACTAGGTTTATCCGTATCGCGGCCTACCAGGCAGGTGTGCGAAGTTTAGTAAAGTACAGTTCGCGGCCTTCCAAAGGCAGGTGTGCGAAGTCAGTCATAATATCGCGGCCAACCCTTGGCAGGTGTGCGAAGATCAGTTCAATAAGTTTTACTAGTCTAGTCGTTGTTCAATCAGCGAAATATGTACCATAGTTCATCAAATCCCATTACTACGTTCCAGTATAGATAAGTACCAGTAAATAATCAATCCCATTCCCACCCTGGGAACCCCATGCCTTGGCTGTGTGAACTCACCTTGGTTTGCTCGGTATGCTAAGGAATACGCACGCTCACAGTTAATCAACCACGACCTATCGCACGCACGTATGTATAATCAGTTTTCGTTCGTAACAACCTTGTACACAATTCTAACGTCACATAGTGTGTATGGCAGTCAATCATCATATAGCATATAACAGTTATTTTGTTTTCATACAATCATGCCTCATATGACCGTGTTCTTGATTAATTCGAACCATTAATACAGTAACCCAATTAACAGGGTTGTCGCTTTTTAACGAGATCCGCTTACTTAACAAGATAACATGTTCTCGCAGAACCATACCCTTATCATGGTTAACACATTTAACATATGAAACCGGAATAATAACTTCACCGTACCAGTTAACTAACTAACAGAGTTAACGAACAATTAAGGTTAACAGCTTAACAACTTATCAATGATTTACCTGTTTAATTAAGTTACAAACTTAACATGCTTACACGCATACGATAACAGAGTTAACTATTTAACTGTGTTTGCTGAGTGGACAGAGTTAGGCACACATACATTAAAACATCAGGCTACATGTGTATGATAAACTCGGGCCCTTGCAACATAAACCAAAAGTCGGACAGAACTCATCATTAAACTCGGATAACAACCACAAATAAAGTCAGACTAACATGGTGTTGTCATAGTGAAACTCGGACATGGGCTGCCCCTTATAACCTCGGACATAGGTGATCAACAACCTCGGATCTCCTTTGTTTTTGATTAAAGTCGGACAAGACAACAATGTATGAAACTCGGACCTTGATTCCTTTATAACCTCGGACCAGACTGATGATCATCAAACTCGGACATTCATTTTAACATTAAACTCGGACCTTCATCTTATCAATAAACTCGGACATTCAATTTAATAATAAACTCGGACCACGCATATATATATAAACTCGGTTCATATGTTATTCATTAAACTCGGTCCTATCTCTAACATTAAACTCGGTTCATATGTTATTCATTATAAACTCAGACGTTTTCATTTTAAACTCAGACATATGTTGCATCATATTAAACTCAGACAAACAATGGCTTCACATAACTCAGGGAAACAATTCAATCGCTCGTTCTTTGCATCTAATCAGTTACGTTTCCTATTGATCAAGAAATTTCAAAACCCTAATTCATATGTGCAGAACTCATGAACAATCAATCGATGATTACAAGCAAACATTATACGAACAATCTTGTCGTCATATCACTAATCATTCATCAAAACCTCAATAATCAGAACCACATTAACAATCACAGAACATCATTTGAAAACTAGGGTTTTCATAAACACAAAATCAAGAATTGATACAATCAACCATCAATTAAACAATAAGCATTTACCTTGTGTCGATTCTAGAGAAGATGCAAATATCAAAAATGATGAATAGCATGCCAATGATGATGTGATGATTGCCAAAGAAAACCAAAGAATGAAAGTACGTGCCTTGTTTCTTGTGTGTGATTTAGTGAAGAATTAGGGTTAAGTATCATATAAGTTTCACTAATCACCCTACACACCCTTAATTGTTACATTTTACACAAGTACACCATTTCATAACCATTTCATAGTTTCACCACTAAGTTTATGCATTTAATAAGTTTCCCACAATTAACACATAACCATGCATAATCACACAATGCACTTTATTGCATCAAAACGTTTATAATTCCATAGTAATTAACTGTGCAAATAATCAACAAAACACTACAAGAACGTGCAATAAATGCGAAATAGAAATCTTGGAAATTCGAGTTGTCACATTATCCCCAACTTGGAAGAAATTTCGTCCCGAAATTTGGTACGCACTCACTGAGGAAGCTAGGTAAGTTCTATCGTTCACTGGTTTTCCTGGGGTGTCACATCATCCCCCCGTTGATTTGGAATTTCGTCCCGAAATTCAGTAGTAGTAGCTTCAGCCTCAGTAGTGGTTGCATTGGTTTCGAATAACTGGGGTACTTTTCTGTCATCTAATCTTCGTGTTCCCAGGTGTACTCTGGGCCACGTCGGGAGTTCCAACGAACTCGAACAAGAGGGATTCTCTTGTGTTTGAGGACCTTACATCCCGGTCCGTGATTTCAACTGGTTCCTCGACGAACTGCAACCGCTCGTCGATAGTGAGTTCCTTAAAAGGAACTATGAGGGTCTCATCTGACAGGCACTTCTTCAGATTCGACACGTGAAACACATTGTGAACTGCACCGAGTTCAGCTGGTAGATTCAATCTGTAGGCTACTGGGCCTATTCTTTCAGTGATTTCGAACGGTCCAACATACCGTGGATTGAGTTTGCCTCGTTTACCAAATCGAACCACACCCTTCCAGGGTGAGACTTTTAATAAAACCCGGTCCCCGACCTGAAATTCCAATGGTCTCTTACGCTTATCCGCGTAGGCTTTCTGACGGTCGCGTGCTGCCGCCATACGTTGTCGTATCTGTGCAATCTTTTCTGTGGCGTTAACTACCATTTCTGGGCCTGTAATCTGACTATCCCCCACCTCTGCCTAACCGAGAGGTGACCGGCATTTACGTCCGTACTATGCCTCGAATGGAGCGGCTCGTATGCTGGTGTGATAACTGTTATAATACGAAAACTCCACCAAAGGGAGATGTTTTCCCCGCCGTTGCCGAAATCGATAACACATGCCTGAAACATGTCTTCAAGAGTCTGGATCGTTCGCTCAGACTGCCCATCCGTCTGAGGATGATATGCTGTGCTCATGTCTAATCGTGAGCCGAAATATTCGTGCTTCGCTTGCCATAGCTCTGACGTGAATCGTGCATCCCGATCCGAAATAATGGAGGTGGGCACTCCGTGCCTCGAAACAACTTCTTTAAGATAAATGTCTGCGAGAGTGGAGAACTTGTCCGTTTCCTTAATCGGCAGGAAGTGTGCAGACTTGGTGAGTCGATCAACTATGACCCATATTGTATCATTCCCACGCTGAGATCTAGGTAGACCTGTAACAAAATCCATGGATATTCAACCTTGACTCTCGCACAGGTTAAGCATTTTTCAACATAGGTGGCGATGTGGGCTTTCATACTTGGCCACCAGTATGTTGTTTTGATATCTTGGTACATTTTATCCGCCCCTGGATGTACCGAGTAGCGAGACTTGTGCGCTTCGTCCATCACAAGTTCTCGTAGACCGCCATAAAGTGGGACCCAAATACGCCCCGTTACATAGTAGGCGCCGTCTTCCTTTTGTTCCATTTGTTGCCTTGAACCGCGTAAGGCTTCAGCCCTGACGTTTTCTGGTTTCAATGCGTCAACCTGAGCATTTCGTGTCCGTGCAGGAAGACTGGACTAAATGGTAAGTTGTAGCGCTCGCACGCGCTTAGGTAGAGTGTCCTTTCGACTGAGGGCGTCGGCCACAACATTGGCCTTGCCTGGATGATACTTGATGGCGCATTCGTAATCATTAAGCAGTTCGACCCATCGTCGTTGACGCATATTCAATTCCTTCTGCTTGAAGATATGCTCGAGACTCCTGTGGTCGGTGTAAATTGTGCACTTGGTACCGTACAGGTAGTGTCGCCATATCTTAAGCGCAAAAACAACAGCTCCCAGCTCTAAATCGTGCGTCGTGTAGTTCCGCTCATGAACCTTGAGTTGACGAGAGGCGTAGGCAATAACTTTATCCCGCTGCATCAATACACAACCAAGCCCCTGTATCGATGCGTCACAATAAACCACGAAGTCGTCCGTGCCCTCGGGCAGTGAGAGAATAGGTGCACTGCAAAGCCTATCCTTCAAGTACTGAAAAGCAGTTTCCTGCATGTTACCCCATCTGTAAACGACACCTTTCTGTGTCAGCATAGTAAGCGGCTGTGCGATCTTGGAGAAGTCTTTAATAAACCGCCTGTAGTATCCCACCAAACCCAAAAATTGGCGTATTTCTGTCGGTGTACGCGGTGCTGGCCAATTCCTGATCGAATCTACCTTGGACGGATCGACATGAATCCCATCCTTGTTTACCACATGGCCTAAGAAGTGGACTTCTCGAAGCCAGAAGTCGCATTTTGAAAACTTTGCGTACAGTTGCTCCTTTCGAAGAAGTTCCAAGATAAGACGTAAGTGCTGCTCATGCTCCTCCTGACTCTTGGAGTAATTCAAAATGTCGTCGATGAAAACGATAACGAACCTGTCTAGATAGGGTTTACACACCCTGTTCATAAGATCCATGAAGACTGCAGGCGCGTTCGTAAGCCCGAATGGCATAACCAGAAACTCGTAATGGCCGTAGCGAGTTCTGAATACCGTCTTGGAGACGTCCTCATCCCGGACTCTCAGCTGATGATAACCTGACCTCAAGTCTATCTTGGAGTAATAACACGACTCTTGCAACTGGTCGAATAAGTCATCTATGCGCGGAAGAGGATAACGGTTCTTCACCGTCACCTTATTGAGTTCACGGTAGTCGATGCACATCCTGAACGTACCGTCTTTCTTCTTCACAAATAACACTGGAGCTCCCCAAGGCGAAGAGCTTGGACGAATAAATCCATTATCCAAGATTCCTGGTAGCTGCGTCGATAGTTCTTCCGATTCTGGTGGAGCTAAGCGATACGGTGCTCGAGCTATGGGTGCTGCTCCTGGAGCGAGCTCGATTTGAAATTCGTCCTGACGATGCGGCGGTAGACCAGGTAAATCTTTGCGAGACACCTGAGGAAAGTCGCGTACAACTGAATGGTCTTCCAACTTCTTTTCTTTCGCTGATGTGTCAGTAACGAGAGCCAAAATTGCGGTGTGGCCCTTCCGCAAACATTTCTGAGCCTTCAAGAAAGAGGTGATGCCAACCACGGCACCACTCTTGTCGCCTTGAACTTCGAGAGGTTCTTGACCAGAACTAGGAATGCGAACAATCTTTTCTTTGCATAGGATTTCTGCTTGCTGTTGCTGCTGGCGATTCCGATGTGCAAGCCGTGGGCTCCTGAATCCTTAGCTTCTGCTGTGCTCTGGCGATCACTATTCTTGTGTTGCTGTTGTGCTTGAGACCGAACGGTAGCTGAACCCTTGCTGGAATACCCATCCCATTTCCGCTTGTTGTCACTAGGAGTAGCGGGAGTAGCAGAAGTGGTAGCGGTAGTAATAGCGCTGATACAACTAGGCAGCCTGTTCTGTTCCACTGCCTGATCCGTGAGGCGATGAGCAAGACACTGAATGTCTTGGATTTTGTTGAGGTTAGCCGATGTAGCATGGCTCTGAATCTCTGAGGCTAGACCCTTGAGGTACAATTCGATACGCTTGTTTGGAGGGTCCACCATGGTTGGACACAAGATGGCCAGTTCGTTCTATCGTTTCGTATGAGCTTCAATTTCTGACCCCGTCATTTTCAAATGGTAAGGCTCCACTTCCAACTTGTGGATGTCATCACGCGTGTAGTATTCCCTTTTAATGCGTTCTTTGAATTCGTTCCAGGGGGTGGCGTTAGCAGCTGCCAACCCTAGTATCTGTACTTGCGCGTTCCCTGGTTAGCGCGATTCCTACCAAAGTACCAGTGGCGTACATGACCCTGCGAGCCTCAGGGCGTTCACACATGAAGTTCTTGAATGTGCCACTGAATGTGCTTGGACGACAGTCCATGATGTTCTGGAATGTGCAGAGAGGTTGATGTGCGTTCTGACCCGTTGCGCGAGAAAGATGGGTCAAGATTAAGCGCGAGAGTTGGGTCACGAGAGTAGGATCTAACGTCCTAGGATAGGTTTGGAATAGCAGGTTATACCTCCTGCTGGTGCGGCTGCAAGCGCCGCAGCGACTTGTTCGTTAATGAGAGCCGTCAACTGGGCTTGTGTCATGTCAACACGTCCAGACATGATCGAACAGTAAAGGTAGCATAAGTATGAATGGTTCGCGAGTAGTACGATGACAGAAAAGTGTAGGAACATAGGTGTTCTCAAGCAGTATAAAGTAGTGAGCAAAGTAAGGCAAACATACTACGAGCAAAATTCTATGCAGTTCTAGCAAGCTGGTAATAAACATAAACCTTATTACCTAGGATGTCGAGTCTTGCACGTGGAGCGAAGCGTCGTTGTGGATCATTGAGAGCTCTGTTCTGGTTATAGTCTGGTTTTAATAAAAACGTTTTCCCATATTAAAACCAAGTTCTCTATAACCAATGGCTCTGATACCAATCTGTCACACCCCCAAAATCCACCTGCGGAGTATCACCGCTTGGGAGCGTGACTGACCAGGATCAAGCCACCAATCATATCGAACATGTAATTAATGTCAAGTATAATAAATGTAAACAATTCATTCAATACGATTGATGTTCCAACAAAACATAGTTTAAGTTGCGGAAGCGTAACAATGAGAATCCAATGCATGTAACTAGTTCAAGTGTTGTAAGTTTATCATAACATCCACGATCCGTGCACCACAACGACCTGCTCCTCCCTGTGCAAGCTCCAAATGTACCTAATGTCCTGCAAGGCATGCAGCAGAGAGTCAACAACTAGTTGAGCGAGTTCACAGTTAACAGTTCAGTAATAGTATAGCGTGAGTAGTAGTATGTTCGCTCGTTATGTCACGTATCGTATTAGTTTCCATCGCGGCCTCCCAGGCAGGTATGCGAAGATATTAGGGGATGTTCATCCCAAGTATTCTAGACTAGGTTTATCCGTATCGCGGCCTACCAGGCAGGTGTGCGAAGTTTAGTAAAGTACAGTTCGCGGCCTTCCAAAGGCAGGTGTGCGAAGTCAGTCATAATATCGCGGCCAACCCTTGGCAGGTGTGCGAAGATCAGTTCAATAAGTTTTACTAGTCTAGTCGTTGTTCAATCAGCGAAATATGTACCATAGTTCATCAAATCCCATTACTACGTTCCAGTATAGATAAGTACCAGTAAATAATCAATCCCATTCCCACCCTGGGAACCCCATGCCTTGGCTGTGTGAACTCACCTTGGTTTGCTCGGTATGCTAAGGAATACGCACGCTCACAGTTAATCAACCACGACCTATCGCACGCACGTATGTATAATCAGTTTTCGTTCGTAACAACCTTGTACACAATTCTAACGTCACATAGTGTGTATGGCAGTCAATCATCATATAGCATATAACAGTTATTTTGTTTTCATACAATCATGCCTCATATGACCGTGTTCTTGATTAATTCGAACCATTAATACAGTAACCCAATTAACAGGGTTGTCGCTTTTTAACGAGATCCGCTTACTTAACAAGATAACATGTTCTCGCAGAACCATACCCTTATCATGGTTAACACATTTAACATATGAAACCGGAATAATAACTTCACCGTACCAGTTAACTAACTAACAGAGTTAACGAACAATTAAGGTTAACAGCTTAACAACTTATCAATGATTTACCTGTTTAATTAAGTTACAAACTTAACATGCTTACACGCATACGATAACAGAGTTAACTATTTAACTGTGTTTGCTGAGTGGACAGAGTTAGGCACACATACATTAAAACATCAGGCTACATGTGTATGATAAACTCGGGCCCTTGCAACATAAACCAAAAGTCGGACAGAACTCATCATTAAACTCGGATAACAACCACAAATAAAGTCAGACTAACATGGTGTTGTCATAGTGAAACTCGGACATGGGCTGCCCCTTATAACCTCGGACATAGGTGATCAACAACCTCGGATCTCCTTTGTTTTTGATTAAAGTCGGACAAGACAACAATGTATGAAACTCGGACCTTGATTCCTTTATAACCTCGGACCAGACTGATGATCATCAAACTCGGACATTCATTTTAACATTAAACTCGGACCTTCATCTTATCAATAAACTCGGACATTCAATTTAATAATAAACTCGGACCACGCATATATATATAAACTCGGTTCATATGTTATTCATTAAACTCGGTCCTATCTCTAACATTAAACTCGGTTCATATGTTATTCATTATAAACTCAGACGTTTTCATTTTAAACTCAGACATATGTTGCATCATATTAAACTCAGACAAACAATGGCTTCACATAACTCAGGGAAACAATTCAATCGCTCGTTCTTTGCATCTAATCAGTTACGTTTCCTATTGATCAAGAAATTTCAAAACCCTAATTCATATGTGCAGAACTCATGAACAATCAATCGATGATTACAAGCAAACATTATACGAACAATCTTGTCGTCATATCACTAATCATTCATCAAAACCTCAATAATCAGAACCACATTAACAATCACAGAACATCATTTGAAAACTAGGGTTTTCATAAACACAAAATCAAGAATTGATACAATCAACCATCAATTAAACAATAAGCATTTACCTTGTGTCGATTCTAGAGAAGATGCAAATATCAAAAATGATGAATAGCATGCCAATGATGATGTGATGATTGCCAAAGAAAACCAAAGAATGAAAGTACGTGCCTTGTTTCTTGTGTGTGATTTAGTGAAGAATTAGGGTTAAGTATCATATAAGTTTCACTAATCACCCTACACACCCTTAATTGTTACATTTTACACAAGTACACCATTTCATAACCATTTCATAGTTTCACCACTAAGTTTATGCATTTAATAAGTTTCCCACAATTAACACATAACCATGCATAATCACACAATGCACTTTATTGCATCAAAACGTTTATAATTCCATAGTAATTAACTGTGCAAATAATCAACAAAACACTACAAGAACGTGCAATAAATGCGAAATAGAAATCTTGGAAATTCGAGTTGTCACATCAATCAATGTTCTGCTCTTCCTTTCAACAACCCCATTTTGCTCTGGTGTTCTAGGGATGTTGTACTACCTTACAATCCCTTTCTTCACACAGAAGGCATCCAACTCCTTATTTTTGAATTCTGTGCCATTGTCACTCCTGAAGACTTTCACTAGAAGGTCAAATTGCTTTTCAACCTGTGTCACAAAGTCTTGCAAAATGCCTGCAGTCTCATCTTTTGAGTGTAAAAAGAAGGTCCATGTAAACCTAGAGAAGTCATCAACAATAACCAAACAATATCTCTTCTTTTTGAGACTCATGACTTGCACTGGGCCAAACAAATCCATGTGCAGCATTTGCAAACACTGGGTTGTTTTGGACTCTTCAATGGGCTTAAAAGAGCTTTTATGCTCTTTTCCTTTTAAACAGGAAACACAATGCTCAGGACATGGAAACATTTTTTGTGGTAAGCCTCTCACTAAGCCATTTTTTTAAATTTTATTGATTGTCTTGAGATTTGTGTACCCAAGTCTTTTGTGCCAAAGCTCTGTCTCTTTGTTAGAGGCAGCTGAGAACAGACAAGCATCGACACTCTTTTGACATATCAACAATATAAACATTGCCACTTCTTTGAGCAACAAGTTTTGGTTTTCCTGATTTTATTATTGCTTCAATCTTTTCAACCATTTCTGGTCCAACAATCCTACAACACTCCTTTGTGAAGAATGTCCCATACCCCTTGTCACTCATTTGTGACACACTCAGGAGATTGAATTTCAGATTGTCTATCAGATTTACATTTTCAAATTTTATATTTCCAGACTGAACTGTACCAGACCCCAGAACTTTCCCTTTACTATTATTCCCAAAGGATATATCACCCCCTCCATGGATTTTGAAATCTTTGAGTAGGGCTTTACATCCTGTCATGTGCCTGGAGCCTCCATTATCTACATACCAAAGACTATCTAAGCATGCAGAAGCTCCCTGCACATGAAGTAAAAGAATTAGTTCATTAAGGTCTCCAAAGCCAGTAAGGCTTTGGATGGGGTCTCAACAGTGTCTGGGATGATGACAAATGCATGGACAGTGGTTAGCTCAGGGGTTTGAACATTTTTAGGAATGTTTATCTCTAACCACTGTTGGGGGTCTTGGCCAGTCACCTATTGATATCCAAAAGGATACCTGTTCCCTCTTGGTTTAGAGGTCTTTTTGTAAGCCTCATAAACATGTGGAATCCTTTGGTATGATGGTTGTCCTTTGCCTCTCCTGAATTGATTGGCAGGGGGTGCATCAGTCACTTGAACATCCCTTTGAACAGTGGTTTGGTTCAGCTGTTTTGTGACAGCTGTTTGGACTAGTATAAACAGTGGTTGTTTCTTGGTGAATTTGACAGATGATGCGGATGAACTTAAGAATGTTTTTGCTATGTACTCCTTCTTTTTCTCATTAAAGTTTTTGAGATGCACACATTCCTTAGTTTTATGGTTATCTTTACCACAGATGGTGCAGCTCCCAGCAGGTACAATGATACTTGTTTTGTTTAGATCATGTGCTTTTAGATGAAAACAGTCTTTTGTTAGATGATTTCTTTTTTCAGAAAATCACAAAACAAGTTTTTAATCTTTTCTCTTTTCTTCCTTTTCTCAGATTCCTTTGCAACAGAGTTTTGAACCACTGTTGGAATATCTTTGATTGGAATGATCTTTGCTTTTGGAGTTTTTACACCATGAGTGGTTATGAAATCCATTGGTTTGAAGTTTTCTAGGATATCACACTCATCAGACCATGTGGGTTTAAATTGATATTTCTCAATCTCCTCAAAAGTTGAGGATTCCACAGATCTTTCCAGAGTAATTTTGTTACCAAGTTTGTCGGTTATTTTAACCTCTTGGCCATTTTTGTTGGTTGGTATTATCTCAGTTGAACCAGCTTGTTTTTCAGCAGTGTTTACAAGTTCATCATATTTTCTATGTCCTATTCCAAACTTGACATTGCTTTCAAGCTGTTTTGCAAGCATAACCTCATACCCTTTACAAGACTCCACCCATCTTTCACAGGTGATCTAGGTGGACTCCAACTCCTTTTTGCAAACATGGTATTTTTCTACCATAGTTTGGAGTTGAGTTTTGGTTATGCTCTGGTCTTCTTTTAAACTGCTGATCTCTTTATCTTTTTCAGCCAATTTGTTTCTAAGTTCTTTTAATGACTTTTCAAATTTGACTTCATCAGACAAGACCTTATCCCTAAGGTTTTCATTTACCTCTTTGATGTAAGCAAATGCTGTGACACCTGTGTCACGACGAACACCAAACAAATTCCAAACCAATGAAATATCGTGTTTCATGCTTGGGGATTTGTATAAATATGGGTATCTTTTGCACATATCAATTCTTGTTCAATTCCGAGCTTTAAATCGCTTTCTTGAAAGTTATGTGCGCACTAATGTGTAAACTTTATTTTGAGTCCTCTAAACTTTATTGACCTTGTAGAGCTTTGAAAATGGCTTAACGGGTGTCAAAAGTGCCAAAAATGGACTCGAATGCATGCGGGGACCAAAACTGTAATTTAGCAAACTTGTGCTGAACTGGGGAGCCCAGGCGGGGCGCGTAAGCCCACCCTACATTCTTACGCGGGCCGCCTAAAGTGCCCAACGACCAGAAAGTTTGTTTTTGCTAACTGTTTGCAAATTCAGGGGCTGTTTTGGTAAATTCTTGGTGTGATGAGCAAGTTAACACCTCCCCAAGGCTTTATACCTGCTTGTGACAATTGTATGGCCTTGATTCTTCCTTGGAGGTTACACAAACACTTGTCATGATCTTGTTCTTCATGCTTTACTATAAATGGCAAGCTCCATCAACTCATTTCCTTGCTCATTTCTCATTCTCTTCTCTCATATCTGCTTTGGGGCTCTCTCAACTGAGTTTGGGACTTATCTTCTTTGTAGAAAAGATAGCAAGGACTTGGTAAGCCTTCTTTCATTCTTTTATTGCTTTCTAGTTTAAAAAGTCAAACAAGAGTTTGACTTTCAGTTTGACCAGTCTATGGTCAACGCAAAGTTCGGTTGAACTTTGCAACGTGATTGTAATCACGTTGGTTATAATCCTTAGTGATTATACCCACTGATTACCACGTTAACTAGGTGTAGTGTCGAGTCAAAGTTTCGGTCAAAATGCGTTTTAGCACGCATTTTCCAACGGAACTACTTTAGGGTATCAAAACACTTTGTTTTGATACCAAATCAGTAGGTTAAACATGTTTTGACATGTTTAACTCGACACTATTAGTTTAGTGCTTGTTTAGGGTAGCAAGGTAAGCGGTCTAAACAACCGCTTAGCCTTTCGAACCCGACGCGTTTGGTCGATCTTTAGGATCCGACCAAGCTTAGTTAGTGATCATAGTGCATAGGGAATAACCACTGAGGTTATACCTTATGATCACATAGGATTGGTTAATCGTATGCTAGTTAGCTTGTATGCCCATAGGAAATGACCAAAATACCCTTTTGAAGCTAAAATCCGTATTTTGACTATGTGAACATATTTTTGACATATAATCTGATTTAGTAACATGTTTAGGGATAATTGGGCATGTAAGACTTGAGATAGCACATAGTTAACCATCCGAACATAATTTTACGCAAACGACGCATTATAGTGGCTTATACTACCATAATGGGTCGAAACGGGTCAAAAGCACTTAGGAAGACTTCCAAATCAGAATGTTAGGTCAATTAAATCATGCCATATGAGTTGCAATACTAATTTGATTTATAGAACTTCATTCTATCCTATCTCCCGATTTAGGATCCGATTGTTTAACATAATGATCCATACTAGGTGCCACTTAATTCCTTGATTTCCCGAGCTTTGTTAGGACACTTAATCAAGGATATTTGCAATCTCAAGTGAGTACATCGTCCCCTCTTTTACTGTTTTCAATTGTTTTGGGGTGAAACATATATGCCTATCTGTTATTTTCCTGATTTTAAACTACATGATTATACATGCTTAGTACATATTCTTTTGATAAATTAAACGATTACCTATGGTTTAAACACTGATTTTCCAAAACTTATAAAACTAAATTGTTGGATTGTAACTATTTTTATACATTCACCCAGCCAATTGGTAGTATGATATAGCGCTATAGGACTAGACACTCCATTCCTGTTGTATGGAATGTCAGAAATCAAATTTTAACCAAATAGAAATTGCCTTTGTGGTATTTCTATAGTCTCCAAAGTGTAGTTTGATACACTAAGGCTTGATTGAATACCAAATCACACTCCCTTTGTATATGTCGACATACTACAAAAGTACAGTTTGATGTGCTTTCAAATGTGATCTACCAAAGTATATTTTGATAAACTAAGTACAAAATCCAACATGTGTTTTAACATACTACTTTGTTATTTCCCAAAGCATACTTTGATATGCTACTGTTTACCAAAGTATAGTTTGATATACTACCTACTTTGTTATTTCATAAACTAAAGTATAATTTGATATACTGCCAAAGCATAACTGATATGCTATTTTTAAACCAAAGCATATTTGATATGCTATTTTCAAACCGAAGTATAATTTAATATACTACCAATACTTTTATCCTTAAACCAAAGCATATTTGAGATATACTACCAAAACTATTATTTTAATTACTAAAGTATATTTCGATATACTATCCATTTAACTATTTCAAAACTAAAGTACACTTTGTTATACTATTTATACAAGCTTTTCAAAACCAAAGTATATTTTTGTCTATACAATAAACTCTTTTCCAAAGCGACACGTTTTCAGAAACAAAACTTTTACATTGGATTCATGGCTATTTTGAAAACATAAAACCTTTTCTCACATTATCCAAAGCTATGAATCTAATACACAAAATCCTATGTTACTCACAGGCATTTTTATGCTGACATACCTATTTTCATATATGTTTCAGGTACTGCTATGTGATGATTGTTGATGCATGCTACACATAGGATGGACTTGTGCCTTAGCGACTTTAAAACTGAGAAAAAATTATTTGTATTTATCTGAATTGTACCAAAACATTGAGTTCAATAATTTAATAAAACAAAACTATTTGATCCATGGTTTTCAACAAAGATTCTGTTACAACACTCCCCGACGTTTCCGCCACGATTTGTTGTTTTACATGGTCGGGGTTTGACAGAAAAGTTGGTATCAGAGCCAATGGTTATAGAGAATTAGGTTATTAGTAATGCTTTGACCTAGACTATAACCTTCCAAGGACCCTAACACAAGTTATCTTGTGTTTAGTCTTAAAATAACACACTTCACCTATCCTTAGGTGATTAACAAAAACAAAACACAATTCATTCTCTCGAGTCAAAATTTTTCAAAACATCACAAGAAGTCATCTATCCTTAGATGATTTGTTTTTAGGCTTTTAAGCCTTTGGTGTTTTCAAAATCTTGTCAAAGTTTGGGTCTAAATAATGTGAACACATGCGAACTGGAAGGGTGAATGCTTGTACCCTGAGTTTTCTGTCTAAGGCTAGAGTGTTCGTACAAATCCACAGTATCGGACCAATCACTCTTACCTGGGAACTCTTGGGGTGAGTGTTCACTTATAGGCGAGCATGTCTTCATTGATACATTATGTTGACCCATTTACTCTGATTTGTCACAGTGTCGTTTGTTTGTTTTAAGTAACGAACAAATGGTCACAATCCTTATGCTTTGCCGATATTCTTACATCCAGTTCTGAATATCTAATAACATCTCACTCGTTTTTCCCTCATGTTTTCTTTGCTCTTTTAGAATATGCTTCCTCGACGTGATCAAGCTCAGGATGCCGCTTTGGCAGCCTTAATCACTCAGCAATTCGCTGCTGTGCTCCCGAACCTTATCACCCAGATAAATCAGGCAAACAATAACAATAACAATGTTCAGTGCACCTTTAAGACATTCAACTCAGCCAAGCCACTTACATTTACTGGGTCTGAAGGGGCCACTGGGCTCCTACAGTGGTTCGAGAGTCTCGAAAGCACGTTTCGTCATGTACAATGCCCAAACGAGCGAAAAGTTGAGTTTGCGTCGAGTGTATTCCAGAAAAGAGCACTCACATGGTGGAACGGGATAATGAGGGATCAAGGTGCCGATGTGGCAATGGCACAAACCTGGGAAGAGCTTTGGGCTCTAATGATGAAGGAATTCTGTCCTCGTCATGAGCTTAGGCTTTAGAACGGGAATTTGATGATCTCAAATAAGACAGCGGTGAACATCGAGCCTACACTGATCGTTACGAGGAATTGAGTCTGTTATGTCCTACCATGGTTACGCCTTTGGATAAAGCGATTGAAAGATACATCGATGGCCTTCCTGACACAGTTCAGGATATTGTTATTGGTAGCAACCCTACTACCGTCAGACAAGCCATTGAACTATCTGCCGCCCTGACTGAATCTCAAATAAGGAAGGGTAAGCTTTTCCAAAAAGGCGATCTGAAACCATCTGACAAGACAGCACAAGATAAACCAAAGGATAAACGGACCGAGTCCTCTAAGAAGTCGAAGAAGCGCAAGGCTTCACAAAACTTCGCAGTAGTCGCTCAGAATGATCAGGTTGCACCAAATCAGCCAGCACAGCCTCGTGCTAGGAAGAACTATATTGGTACTGCACCTTTGTGCAACAAATCCAACCGTCATCATGTGAATCAAACACCGTGTCACAAGTGTACCCACTGTGGGCGATTGGGGCATTTGGTCAACACATGTCGTCATGTTATCCAAAACCAGAATGCTGCAAATCCTGCTGCTGTTCAAGCACAGTTTCCACCTGGATCGTGCTATAACTGTGGTGATCTTACTCACTACCGGAACAATTGCCCGAGACTTGTTAATGCAAATCCAGCACGCGGACGAGCATTTAACATAAACGAGGCAAACGCAAATGACAATGCAGCAGTGAACAATTAGATTTTTGTATTTTCCTTGTCTGTTATCTTTTGACATTTGAGACAATTCAGTTGTTATAAATAAATTTGTTGTTCCAATTTTATTTCCAAAGCTGATACGATTGTGTGTGTGTTGACATACCCCTACAATATCGACACCAAAGAACCATGTTCTTCCCAGAACAAACTACTCGTGTGGTTCCTTCATTCTATGATCATTTGTGATCTCCCCAAAAATCCAAAGTACTAGTTTCTTTTAAGAAACAAAGTACATGTGCAATTCTTAATCAGATACTTGAAGTACCATTTCAAATCTTTGATTTGATAAAGGTGCTATCGTAAGTCCTTGATTGGATTCTTTATGTGTCGTAATACGAATGTTATAACACGACAGAAACAAATTCCAAATCCTTATAAGATCTTCCTATCTTCATAGTTAGATTCTTGAGGATATTTTAAAGTACTAATTGAAGCCCGTGATTGGATTTCTAGTGTACTTCAAAATGCATTAATTCACAAACGAGCTGATAACTAAATTAACGAATACACAATTTGGTGATTTTGTGTTTATGTGAAATTCTAAAGCTCGTTATCTGAGTCCTGGTGGAATCTTCCGTATTGTCATATGTTAGATTCTCAGAAGGATACTCAAAGTACTGTCTTAAATCCTTAAGGGGCTTCTTTGCAAATAGTAAGAACCTTGGATTCCAAAGTGCTGATTCAAATCCTTAAGTGGTGATCTAGTCAAGTCATTTCATGTTTATTCGATTGATTTTACCCTACACATCATGAAATGAACTGTGCGGACTGTGCAAGGAATTACGTAATTATGGATGCATACATAATTATGGAATTCAGTGCACAGAAACCACAACAAGTTTTGTCATGTGTTAAGACTTATAGTGATGAGAATAACGAGACAAGAACAATGTAAAAAAAAGGGCATGGTGGATACGCCGCTGGTACTTCCTATATATAAGTGTTCCTTATTACATTGCGAAAGTAGCGTTATTTAAATTATTAGAAGTCCTGGACCTTGGCCAATGTCATTTTATTCTGCAATCTCCGACTCTAATTTCGAGCACACGCAAGTTTCCTATAATAGTCTTCATAGGAAACATTCTCCAATCCGTTGTTCGAAACCCCATGTTTTCGTTACTACAACAACGACATTTTGGCAGTTAACAGATTTGCTAAGGATCCAAACATGACCTAGAGTTCTACTTGGGAAATGAAGGATTCATTCGAAAGCGGAACGATCACAGTTGTCTTCACAAGTTTCCTCTAGAATTAAATTTCGGGACGAAATTTCCTAAAGTAGAGGAGACTATGATACCTGTGTCACCACGAACACCAAACAAATGCCAAACCAATGAAATATCGTGTTTCATGCTTGGGGATTTGTATAAATATGGGTATCTTTTGCACATATCAATTCTTTTTCAATTCCGAGCTTTAAATCGCTTTCTGGAAAGTTATGCGCGCACTAATGCGTAAACATTATCAGTTTAATGCAACAAACATTCCAGAATAGTGAAATAGGCTTAAAATACCTTAAACGACCTTTACATAACTTAGAAATAAGTTTTGGAAGGTTTGGTATGGCAAAAACAAGTTTATTCAATCGCAGGGACTATTTGCGTCAAACTGCGAAACTATACCGATTCATAAGCTAACGTTCAGTCTGGAACTTGATCATAAGCTAAACATACCATATATAACCTAAACATAGCTTAGAAATAAGCTTTGATAGGTTCGGTGTGCGAAAACATGCTTATATGATCTTACAGGGGCTAAAAGTGTCAAAAACGACGTAAGTTTGCATTTTCGCGCATATCTTATGTTCTGACCACATCTGGACATCCAAAATTTTTGTATACACTAAAATGTTTATATTTTAGTGATTGGCATGCAAAAATTCCATTCGTCGCTTAATTTGGTTCGTTTTCGCGTCCGTTTGAGTTTCGTCGTAATTTAACGAACAACGCGACCGTATGACCGTACGACCAAACGAGCCGACATACAAGAGTGTTCCAAGCATATTTTGAGTCCTCTAAACTTTATTGACCTTGTAGAGCTTTGAAAATGGGTTAACGGGTGTCAAAAGTGCCAAAAATGGACTCGAATGCATGCAGGGACCAAAACTGAAATTTAGCAAACTTGTGCTGAACTGGGGAGCCCAGGCGGGGCGCGTAAGCCCACCCTACATTCTTACGCGGGCCGCCTAAAGTGCCCAGCGACCAGAAAGTTTGTTTTTGCAAACTGTTTGCAAATTCAGGGGCTGTTTTGGTAAATTCTTTGTGTGATGAGCAAGTTAACACCTCCCCAAGGCTTTATACCTGCTTGTGACAATTGTATGGCCTTGATTCTTCCTTGGAGGTTACACAAACACTTGTCATGATCTTGTTCTTCATGCTTTTCTATAATAGCAAGCTCCATCAACTCATTTCCTTGCTCATTTCTCATTCTCTTCTCTCATATCTGCTTTGGGGCTCTCTCAACTGAGTTTGGGACTTGTCTTCTTTGTAGAAAAGATAGCAAGGACTTGGGTGAGCCTTCTTTCATTCTTTTATTGCTTTCTAGTTTAAAATGTCAAACAAGAGTTTGACTTTCAGTTTGACCAGTCTATGGTCAACGCAAAGTTCGGTTGAACTTTGCAACGTGATTGTGATCACGTTGGTTATAATCCTTAGTGATTATACCCACTGATTACCACGTTAACTAGGTGTAGTGTCGAGTCAAAGTTTCGGTCAAAATGCGTTTTAGCACGCATTTTGCAACGGAACTACTTTAGGGTATCAAAACACTTTGTTTTGATACCAAATCAGTAGGTTAAACATGTTTTGACATGTTTAACTCGACACTATTAGTTTAGTGCTTGTTTAGGGTCGCAAGGTAAGCGGGCTAAACAACCGCTTAGCCTTTCGAACCCGACCCGTTTGGTCGATCTTTAGGATCCGACCAAGCTTAGTTAGTGATCATAGTTGCATAGGGAATAACCACTGAGGTTATACCTTATGATCACATAGGATTGGTTAATCGTATGCTAGTTAGCTTGTATGCCCATAGGAAATGACCAAAATACCCTTTTGAAGCTAAAATCCGTATTTTGACTATGTGAACATATTTTTGACATATAATCTGATTTAGTAACATGTTTAGGGATAATTGGGCATGTAAGACTTGACGTAGCACATAGTTAACCATCCGAACATAATTTTACGCAAACGACGCATTATAGTCGCTTATACTACCATAATGGGTCGAAACGGGTCAAAAGCACTTAGGTAGACTTCCAAATCAGAATGTTAGGTCTATTAAATCATGCCATATGAGTTGCAATACTCATTTGATTTATAGAACTTCATTCTATCCTATCTCCCGATTTAGGATCCGATTGTTTAACATAATGATCCATACTAGGTGCCACTTAATTCCTTGATTTCCCGAGCTTTGTTAGGACACTTAATCAAGGATATTTGCAATCTCAAGTGAGTACATCGTCCCCTCTTTTACTGTTTTCAATTGTTTTGGGGTGAAACATATATGCCTATCTGTTATTTTCCTGATTTTAAACTACATGATTATACATGCTTAGTACATATTCTTTTGATAAATTAAACGATTACCTATGGTTTAAACACTGATTTTCCAAAACTTATAAAACTAAATTGTTGGATTGTACCTATTTTTATACATTCACCCAGCCGATTGGTAGTATGATATAGCGCTATAGGACAAGACACCCCATTCTTGTTGTATGGAATGTCAGAAACCAAATTTTAACCAAATAGAAATTGCCTTTGTGGTATTTCTATAGTCTCCAAAGTGTAGTTTGATACACTAAGGCTTGATCGAATACCAAATCACACTCCCTTTGTATATGTCGATATACTACAAAAGTACAGTTTGATGTGCTCTCAAATGTGATCTACCAAAGTATATTTTGATATACTAAGTACAAAATCCAACATTTGTTTTAACATACTACTTTGTTATTTCCCAAAGCATAGTTTGATATGCTACTGTTTACCAAAGTATAGTTTGATATACTACCTACTTTGTTATTTCATAAACTAAAGTATAATTTGATATACTACCAAAGCATAACTGATATGCTATTTTTAAACCAAAGCATATTTGATATGCTATTTTCAAACCGAAGTATTATTTAATATACTACCAATACTTTTATCCTTAAACCAAATCATATTTGAGATATACTACCAAAACTATTATTTTAATTACTAAAGTATATTTCGATATACTATCCATTTAACTATTTCAAAACTAAAGTACACTTTGTTATACTATTTATACAAGCTTTTCAAAACCAAAGTATGTTTTTGTCTATACTATAAACTCTTTTCCAAAACGACACGTTTTCAGAAACAAAACTTTTACATTGGATTCATGGCTATTTTGAAAACATAAAACATTTTCTCACATTATCCAAAGCCATGAATCTAATACACAAAATCCTATGTTACTCACAGGCATTTTTATGCTGACATACCTATTTTCATATATGTTTCAGGTACTGCTATGTGATGATTGTTGATGCATGCTACACATAGGATGGACTTGTGCCTTAGCGACTTTAAAACTGAGAAACAATTATTTGTATTTATCTGAATTGTACCAAAACATTGAGTTCAATAATTTAATAAAACAAAACTATTTGATCCATGGTTGTGAAACAAAGATTCTGTTACAACACTCCCTGACGTTTCCGCCACGATTTGTTGTTTTACGTGGTCGGGGTGTGACAAATGCAATGATACATTTGTCTGAACACAGTTTTTCTAGAACTTGAGGAGTTACCTTGGGAGCAGCCATGATGGCACAATTACATTGATGATCATCTTCTTCATCAGCTCTCCCTTCTTCCTCAACAGCTTTCTTCAACTCTTCTTGCTCTTTGTCATCTTTGGACCAAGGGTCGGACAGTGGTTCAATCAGGGTTTCTGAATTTTCTCCCAGCAGTAGTTTACCAGCAACTGTAGTAACCACCGCTTCAGCAACTTCATCCACTGTTTCAGCACTTAGCTGTTCACCTTCAGTTTCAACCCCTTCTGCTATTGACTCTAATTCCATCAAACAAAATTCATCATCAAAAGCATCATTAGAAGCATAGAGAGCAAAATTTTCATCACCAAGTTCATCAGGCATGGTGCTCCAATCAACAAAGCCTTGTGTGAAAAAGCTTTGCGGATCTGGTTGTGTCACTGTTGGAGCAGCTTATTGAGGTGCAACAGGTTGCACTTGTGCCTGAGGAACAGGGGCTTGAACATACTGAATTTGTGGAACAGTGGTTTGAACATAATGCACAGGCACAGGGGTTGCAGCATAATGAGCAGTGTTAACATGTGCTGCAGGAGCATATTGGGTATAGTGCACAGTGTTTTGCTGTTGTGGTCTAGGGTTTGAACTAGGATGAGTAATTATTGGACCAGTGGTTTGACTCCTACATTCCCTAGCAAAATGACCTAGCCTATTACACTTGTAACACTTGATTTTCGACTTATCCAACCCCACCCTTAAATTCCCATGAAGCCCTGGGAATTTTCTCCCTGTTCTTTTGTAGAATTTGCTTGTTCTAACACTTAGCAAAGCCAATTGATGCAATATGTCCATCTCTTCTAAGTCAGTGGGATCAAAGTGTTGCAAATCATTGAGTTCAAAGCACAAGTTATCTGACATATGGTTTTCATTATTTGCAGTGAAAGCATAATTTGCAGAGTGAGAATCAGAGTTGTTAAAATTAGCATCAGCAGTTATGTCAATAAAATGATCATAACTCTGATACTTACTGCTGCTACCAGATTCTTCCTGACCAAACAGAGCTGTGCTGCCAAATGAATAGTCATCAGCAACTTTACCAGACTCCTACAACTTCCTTTTCTGGATTAACTCCCTTTCATAGGTCAGTAGTCTACCATGGAGTTAGGTGAGGGTCAGATCTTTGAACTCAGCTGAATTCCTGGTGACAAAAGCAATTGTGTCCCATTTTTCGGGCAATGATCTAAGGAACCTGCTATTTTGAGTTGCATTTGGAAATGTAACTTTAACAAGCCTTAGTTCACTGATGAGACAGCTTAAACACTCAAACTGTTGGGTTAGTGATTCCCCTTTGATATAACAAAATGTTTCATACCGCTGATTCAGAATTTCCCTGTTGTTTTCAATAACCTCTTCCGTCCCCCCAAATTGTTCCTTCAATGCATCCCACAACTCTGTGGCACTGTTACAGTGTAACAGCCCAGCGTAGATTTCGTTGGGTAACGTAGAAGCTATGATGCTAAATGCTTTGGCATCGAGTTCGAACTTTTGAAAATCAGTTTTAGTATAGTTTTCAGTTGGTTTTGGAACGAACTTCTTTGCATCCTTAGCACTTGGCACCATAGGAACATGAGGAACAAAAACAACAGACCTCCAACATCCAGTGTTCTGTTGAGCAAGGATGTGACCCATCCTTCTCTCCCAGATGTTGTACTCATTATGTTTAAGCATGGGTGGTTTGAAAAGAGAACGGAAGTTATTCTTATCATCTTGTGATTGTGACGTCATCCTGGTTGTTTTACAGGCACTGATTAATCAACTTTAATGGTGATTAAACCTTGCTCTGTTTTTCAATGAAACGAACAAACTATCAGTATCAACGATTGTGAGCTGAACTATTTATGTCAAAATGATTGTTAAATCAAATTTGACTGTCCAAGCTCTAATACCAATTGTTAGGATCTGAGTTTGGATTGATTGTGATTTGTGTTTGAATTAAGATGAAAAATGAAAGAGTAGTGCACGGAAATTAAATGGAAGCAAACTTTTCACAATCAAACAGAAGAAATGCTTTCAAACATACATTTTCAACAAAGAATCAAATGCTTAAATTTATTTCAAACTTTGATTACAATTGCATGTATGCTTTTCAAACTCCCCCTCAGCCCGAGCTCAGTATTTGTTTTTGCAGGAAGAAGATGGTGAAAGAGCTAAACAGAACAGTACAGAGTACTGTTCTATTTATAGGCACTAGCAAACCACTGAGCATCTAAGCTGACGTCACCATGAAAGTGACATCTAATCTCCTAACAAACTCTTAACAACTGACCTATACAAATACTGCTATGTTAACTACTGATGTTACAATTCATTACATAAAGTAAACATAAACAGCTACTGCATCCTTCCACTGCTGTGAACCCAGCAGTACTTGTCATGATCAGCAGTGCTTGAAACAAGGCAGTAGATTGAGCAGCAGAGCTTTAGGTCTTCAACAGTCTTTGACTTGATTAGCAGTTGTAGGTCAGTAGTTTGCATGATCAGCAGATAGGAGGTCAGCAGATGTTGAAACCACTTTCAAGGGGAGAGATTTGCATGCATAACATCTACTTATTCTGGATCCACTGCTCTGATCCAGTTTTGGCTTTTATTTTCTGTTCCTTTGGCAGGGTTCAATCCCAACAGCATTAAATCATTCTACAATGATATTAACGATACAACGCTCAACGAAATGTAAAACCGGATTCGTAAAATAGGTGACGCGTGAAGGAAAGGTTTTGAAATCTAGGGTTGTCACATAAACAAACAATCTAAAATCTAAAAAATCAAAAGTTGTGGCAAAGTTGAAACGTTATTTTTTATTTATTAAATTTTCTTTTTTTATTAGTATAATGATATAAACATTTAAAAAAAAACTCAAAAGTTGTAGAAAACTTGCCGCAAGTTGCAACAAGTTTCCCACAATTGAGGGTGTCAAAGCACCCAAAGTTAAAATCATTCCCTTGAAAGACCTTCCAGCAGAAGTTATAACCTCTATTGAAACGGAGGCTAAAAAATGAAAGAAGAAAGAGAAGGTTAAAAACATGTTTTGTGATTTATGTGAAAAGAAAAATCATGTCACCAAAAAGTTTTTTCTTCTAAAAGCATATGACATTAACAAAACAAGTGTGATTGTGCATGCACCTCATTACACAATCTGTGGGAAAAAGAACCACAAAACTCAAGAGTGTGTTTATCTCAAAACTTTTGAAGTCAAAAGAAAAGAGTATAAATCAAAAACACTAGAGAATCCACAAAAATCAACATCAAAAAGTCAACAGACCTTTGTCCCTGTCAAAACATCTATTACAAAACAGCTAAATGCAACCTCTGTTCACAAAGAAGTTCAAGTAACAGATGCACCACCTGCAAACCAATTCCCAAGGGGATATAGTCATCCATTATACCAAAAGGTCCCTCATGGTTATGAGGTCTACAAAAGGCTTCAAAACCAAAAATGAACAGGCATCCTTATGTTTACTATCACCTGACAGGAAATGGTCCCCAACAGATGTTACAACAACAAACCGTGGCGGAAACGTCGGGGAGTGTTGTAACAGAATTATTGTTCCACAACCATGGTAACCAAATGTTTCGTTTTATTGAATTATTTTGTAATGTATATTGTCTTTAAACCAAATCAAACAAACTACACATTGTTTTTAACTGTTTTTAAGTCACTAAGGCCTCATCCAGATCCTATGTGAGACACAAGCTTCCTAGCAAGCAACATCAAGCAATACCACCTGAAACATATGTAAAAATAAAGTCAGCAAAGAAATACTGGCAAGTACATAGGTTTTATGAGAGTATTGGATTCATGGCTCGTTTATATGTTGCAGTACCTCGTAAGACTACAAGAGTCAAAAGTACAAACCTCGTTTTGAAAAGTGTATTGCAACATAATTAACCAACTCAAATTGAATTGGTTATAATTTCTAAAATCTCGTAGCCATGATGCTTAACCTAAAAACATTTGTTTAAGTAAACCAATTCGTAAAATATCTCGTAAAAACTTGTTAATAAAACTCGTATGGTTTATATCATTTCGAAAACCTCGTTGTGTGACATCGTTTCAAATCGTTTTCCCAAGTGAACTAAATAACGAAACGCAATGTAATATGATTGAAGCACTTATATATAAGATGTACCAGCGGCGTAGCTACCATGCTTATATCATGCTACACCCGTCCCATTATCTAATCACTACCCAATACCAATCGTTTATCCAAATCGTTTATCTCGTTTAAGTCGTCTCAAATTGTTTAACTCATCCCAAAATCGTATTCATTTTAATAGTGAAACTACTTTTGGTCGTCTCGCTAATAACATTCAAACCTTCGTGACTCGATTGTCTCGCTTCTCGTATTAACAAACCACCAAAGGGTAAGTTAACAATCACAGATTCGGTCGTTACCTACATAACCCCCGACACATAACCATGGTGTAGTCTGATAATGGGATTTCTCAGATCCTGTGGTACCATAACCTAATACTGGTCGGTTCGGCCAAAATTAATGAATGTCATTCGTTATGTAACTACAACCAACAAGTCTTGTTCACTTTATTGAAATCGTTATTTGTTTAGTATAAACAATCTTAATCGTTTTTGAAATCATCGTTTAAACCTTTAAATCGTTTTGTACATATGAATCACCCCAAAACAATTGAAAACAGTAAAACAGGGAACTATGTACTCACATGAAGTGCAAAGTATCCTCAATCAATAGAAATTCAACAAACTCAAGCAAACAAGAGAAATCAAGTAGCACCTAGTAATCGAACCACTAGTCAAACAATAGACGCCTAAATCGGAAGATCGGACAGAATGAGGTCTCGTAAACAAAATGAGTGTAGGAACTCATGTGACATGGTTTAACAAAGCCTACATTCTAAATCGGAAACTAACCTAAGGGCTTTCGACCCGTTACGACCCGTTTAGGTAGCTTACGCTACTTTAACGCGTCGTTTGCGTAAAAACACGTTCGAGACGTCTAACTAGTCCTATGACAAGTATTATATGCCCTAACATGTTTAAATTATGTCTCATAATTAGTTAGGTGACAAATGTTTAGGTTTCATATGCTTAAAATCCAATTATGCATGAAAAGGGCATTTTGGTAAATTCCTAAGGCATATAATTTACCTATCATACAACTACTTAAACTAGGTGACCATAAGGTATAACCTCGAAAGGTTATTCCCTGTACAACTATGGTCACTAAACATGCTTGGTCGGATCCTAATGATCGACCAAACGAGTCGAGTTCGAAAGTCTAAGCGGTGGTTTAGACCGCTTGACTTACGACTCTAAACAAGCACTAAACTAAAACTGACGAGCTAAGCATGTTAAAACACGCTTAACTAAGTTAGAAAACAGCTTTTGATATCAAAACAAAGTGTTTTGATACCAAGAGTAGTTTGGTTGCAAAATACGCTTAAATGCGCATTTTGACCGAAACTACAGCTCGTCACTACGCCTAGTCAACGTGGTAATCAGTAGGTATAGTCACAAGGGACTATAACCATCGTGATTACGCTCACGTTGCGAAGTTCAAACGAACTTCTCATTGACCATGGACTGGTCAAAGCTGAAAGTCAAACAGAGTTTGACTTTTAAGCTAGAAAGCGATAAAAGAACGAAAGAGGACTTACAAAGGGTCCAAATAGATTTGGTTCTAAGTATTCTCAGGTAGGTAGTGAATAATCATAGCCACTTTGAGAAATCTCAGACCAAATGTGAGGAAAATGAATGAGGGACATGGCCTTATATAGTTTTTCGCAAACCGTTAGGATCATTTCTTGGTAATCAGGGAATGATTTAGGCCATACAATTCTTAAAGACTGATTGGGGGACTTGTTCTCCACACAAACCAGCCTATAGCATGAAAAACCATTGATCAAAACCATCAAAATCGAGCTAAAAGACCAGATTCAATGTTTCTGAGCTGTAACACTGACACGGGCCGCGTAAAGATAAGGCCAGGCTAACGCGGGCCGCCTGGCAACTTTGGCAGATTGGCAGTTTTGGTCCCTACAGCCTAAAACTTGTATTTTGATGCATTTTTTGCACTTTTAAGCCCCGTTAACCTCATTTCAAGGCTCTAAAATGAATTTAAAGTATTGGGAACTCAGGACATGCTCAAAAATATCTCGGATGTCGGTTCGTTTGGTCGTACGATCGTGTTGTTCGGTTAATTACGACGGAAGTCGTAACGAACGCAAAAACGATCCAAATTAAGCGACGAATGGAATTTTATCATGCCAATCACTAAAATAAAATATTTTAATGATTACCTAAATTTTTGGTTGTCCGGATATATTCATAACGTAAGATATGCGCGAAAATGCAAACTTATGCACTTTTTGACGCTTTTAGTCCCTGAATGACCAATAAGTTTATTTTTACGCACCAAACACCTCAAACCCTATTTATAAGCTATGTAAAGGATATTTAGGGCATATTTAACTTATGATCAAGTTCTGGAATGTTGTTACTATACAAATCGGTATAGTTTCGCAGTTTGACACAATTAGTCCCTGCGATCGAACAAACTTGATTTCAACACACCAAACCATCCAAAACTTATTTCTAAGTTATGTGAAGGTTATTTAAGTTATGTTAAGCCTATTTCACTATCCCGGAGTGTTTTTCGCTATAAACTGACTGCATTTATGCACTAGTTTGCGTATAACTTTCCAGAAAGCGATTTAAAACTTGAAATCGGAATCGAATCAAATCGTAAAATCATCAAACACAAAAACACACATAATAACACCAAAACACATTGTTTTATTAATAATTGACATTGTTTTACATTGTTCATTGATTAAAGAGCACAGTTGTCACAGTCTCCCTTACTTTAGGAAATTTCGTCCCGAAATTTTAACTAGAGGAAACTTGTGAGAACAATTGCGGATATTTCGCCTTCATTTGGTCCTTACGTTCCCAAGTAAACTCTGGGCCACGTTTGGACTCCCAGCAAACCTTGACCAATCAAATCCGTTTGTTTTTCA
Source organism: Helianthus annuus (assembly GCF_002127325.2). Lineage (NCBI taxonomy): Eukaryota > Viridiplantae > Streptophyta > Magnoliopsida > Asterales > Asteraceae > Helianthus > Helianthus annuus. The sequence continues at coordinate 41,500,843 of NC_035436.2, read as the reverse complement.
ACTGTTTGACTGCACGGTCCACTATCTCCACAGGTTTCTCGACAAAGTGCATTGTTTTATCGATTTGGATTTCGTCGAGTGGAATGTGAAGATCAGCGTCAGCTAAACACTTTCGCAAATTGGACACGTGAAAAGTCGGATGAATATTTCCAAGCTCTGGAGGTAGCTCTAGTCGATAGGCAACCTTTCCAACTCTTTCAACAATCTTAAATGGTCCAACGTATCGTGGTGCAAGTTTTCTGTGACAACTCGAGTTTCTGACTTTCACTTTCGCATTAAATGCGCGTTGACTTTGACTGTTTAGTTGTTTGGATTGTGGACTTGAAATTGTACGCGATGTATTTTAATGAAACGTATTGTCGTTTTGTCATATGTGATTACTTGCTGTGGTAGAATATAATATTAGATTTATTATTAAAAACACTTAGTCTAGATCACGAAGCATGGCACACAGTTCGAAGGATCTCGAAACATATCCTTCGACTCGAAGGATCAGCTTCCGGTTCGAAGGATCTCGAAACATATCCTTCGACCAAAGACTCCATCCTTCGACATCTTTCGGCCCAGCCTTTCTAATGGGCTTGGCCCATTTCTGTAATACGTTTAAATACGTGATGCATGTAACCGGCAGTTAGTTTCTAAAAACCCTAATACCTTTCCCTCTCTCTCGAAGTCTTGGAGTCGGCTGAAAGTTCTTGTGCACCCGAAACCCCACTAGTTTCAATCCCCTAATCCGGTTAGTGTTTCACTATCATCGTTGATGACATGATGTTATTATTATTACATGCTTTGATTAAGAACGACTCGAATTGATTGTATGTTGAATGATAGGAATCGTATAAAGATGATCTTGTAGTTGTATGGCATGATAATAAGTTTAAATCGATTCAATGGTGCTTGTTATGTTACTGTGACGATGTATGCTCCGGATTGATAACTTGTTGATATATTAGTGAAATCGGGTTATTATGAAATCAGTTTACATGAGGTTGTTATGTCTTGATAGTAATCCGAATGAATATGGTTATTGTTCATGATTTCGGTTAGGGTTCTTGAGATTGAATATATGAAATGTGCTTGTTAATGATGATGACGGCTGTAGATGATTAGGGTTTCTGTTTCTGTAATTGACTGCATGATATCCGTAACTGATTGTGATCAAACGTAACTGTTAATTGTCGAAAGATATTGCTACTCGAAACATAGTTGTGGTCGAAAGATGCTTGTTAGTCGAACCATAGTAGTGTTGACCGAAGGATAGCTTTGACCGAACCATAGGAGCATTGACCGAAGGATAGCATTGACCGAAACATAATTAAGTTGACCGAAAGATGACAGTTGGTCGAAAGATGGCATTGGTTCGAAACATAACTTTCGGTCCGAAGGATAACTGTGATAACTGTGTATCGAAAGATCACTAATGTACCGAAAGATAAGGGTGGATCGAAAGATATATAATTATGAACATATTTTAATGTTGGAATGTATGTTTGATTTATTTGGCATGCCATGATTAGTGATGAATGTTAACATTGGTATTCGTGTACACTAGCTGATGGTTTGATGTGAAACAATACGTGTTGTGCCGATATGCAAACTGACTGTTATGTGAACATTAAATTGCACGCGTATCATTGCGAACATGAACTGATTTGTTATACGTGCATACAATAGGACGTGATTAATTACTTGTGAGTGCATAACCTAGCATACCGAGCAAATCAAGGTGAGTTCACACAGCCAAGGCATGGGTTCCCAGGGTGGGAATGGGTTGGATGATTATTTGTGCATGCTTAAATGATACTTGTCGAACTGCCTTCGCACACACCCTGGTTGGTAAAGACTATGGTCGCGAACGAACTACTCAACTGCCTTCGCACACACCCTGGTCGGTAAAGACTATGGTCGCGAACGAACTGATAAATTGCCTTCGCACACACCCTGGTCGGTAAAGACTACGGTCGCGAACTAATGAACCTAATCTTCGCACATATGCCTGGGAGGCCGCGATGGAACTGATAAGATATGAGACTTAACTGAACGAACGCATTATTACCCAAACTAAACTATTAACTGTGAACTCGCTCAACTAGTTTGTTGATCATTCTGTTACATGCCTTGCAGATCGTTAGGTACTTGGAGCTTGCACGGGAGAAGCGGGTCGTTGTGGACAAGGATCGTGGCTTTTCTCTTGAACTATTATGATACTTAAAACTGTTAACTACTACTGGTTTATTTACTATGCTTCCGCTACATTTTGAAACGATGATTTGTTTGATCACCTTTTGTATTGAATGGATGGTTTTTGGTCATTTTACTTAATATTAAATGCATGTTCAATATGATTGGTGGCTTGATCCTGGTCAGTCACGCTCCCAAGCGGTGATACTCCGCAGGTGGATTTTGGGGGTGTGACAGATTGGTATCAGAGCCATTGGTTATAGAGAACTTGGTTTTAATATGGGAAAACGTTTTTATTAAAACCAGACTATAACCAGAACAGTGCTCTCAACGATCCACAACGACGCTTCGCTCCACGTGCAAGACTCGACATCCTAGGTAATAAGGTTTATGTTTATTACCTGCTTGCTAGAACTGCATAGAACTTTGCTCGTAGTATGCTTACATTACTTTGCTCACAACTTGTTATTGCTTGAGAACACATACGTGCTTACACTCTTCTGTCATCGCACTATTCGTGAACCATTCTTACTTATGCTACCTTTACTGTTCGATCATGTCTGGACGTGTTGACATGACTCAAGCCCAGTTGACGGCTCTCATTAACGAACAAGTTGCTGCGGCACTTGCAGCCGCACAAGCAGGAGGTATAACCTGCTATCCCAGACCTATTCTAGGATGTTAGATCCTACTCTCGTGACCCAACTTTCGCGCTTAACCTTGATCTATCTTTCTCGCGCAACGGGTCAGAACGCACACATTCCAGAACATCATGGACTGTCGCCCAAGCACATTCAGTGGCACATTCAAGAACTTCATGTGTGAACGCCCTGAGGCTCGCAGGGGTCAAGTACGCCACTGGTACTTTGGTAGGAATCGCGCTAACCAGGTGGAACGCGCAAGTACAGATACTAGGGTTGGCAGCTGCTAACGCCACACCCTGGAATGAATTCAAAGAACTGATCAAGAGGGAATACTGCACTAGAGAAGACATCCACAAGTTGGAAGTGGAGCCTTACCATTTGAAAATGATGGGGTCAGAAATTGAAGCTCATACGAAACGATAGAACGGACTGGCCATCTTGTGTCCAACCATGGTGGACCCTCCAAACAAGCGTATCGAATTGTACCTCAAGGGTCTAGCCTCAGAGATTCAGAGCCAAGCTACATCGGCTAACCTCGACAAAATCCAAGACATTCAGTGTCTTGCTCATCGCCTCACGGATCAGGCAGTGGAACAGAACAGGCTACCTAGTTGTATCAGCGCTATTACTACCGCTACCACTTCTGCTACTCCCGCTACTCCTAGTGACAACAAGCGGAAATGGGATGGGTATTCCAGCAAGGGTTCAGCTACCGCTCGGTCTCAAGCACAACAGCAGCACAAGAATAGTGATCGCCTGAGCACAGCAGAAGCTAAGGAATTCAGGAGCCCACGGCTTGCACACCGGAATCGCCAGCAGCAACAGCAAGCAGGAATCCTATACAAAGAAAAGATTGTTCGCATTCCTCGTTCTGGTCAAGAACCTCTCGAAGCTCAAGGCGACAAGAGTGGTGCCGTGGTTGGCATCACCTCTTTCTTGAAGGCTCAGAAATGTTTGCGGAAGGGCCACACCGCAACTTTGGCTCTCGTTACTGACTCATCAGCGAAAGAAAAGAAGTTGGAAGACCATTCAGTTGTACACGACTTTCCTCAGGTGTCTCGCAAGGATTTACCTGGTCTACCGCCGCATCATCAGGACGAATTTCAAATCGAGCTCGCTCCAGGAGCAGCACCCATAGCTCGAGCACCGTATCGCTTAACTCCACCAGAATCGGAAGAACTATCGACGCAACTACCAGGAATCTTGGATAAGGGATTTATCCGACCTAGCTCTTCGCCTTGGGGAGCTCCAGTGTTGTTAGTGAAGAAGAAAGACGGTAAGTTAGAATGTGCATCGACTACCGTGAACACAACAAGGTGACGGTGAAGAACCGTTATCCTCTTCCGCGCATAGACGACTTATTTGACCAATTGCAAGGGTCGTGTTACTATTCCAAGATCGACCTACGGTCAGGTTATCATCAGCTGAGAGTCCGGGATGAGGACGTCTCTAAGACAGCATTCAGAACTCGCTATGGTCCCTACGAGTTCTTGGTTATGCCGTTCGGGCTTACGAACGCACCTGCAGTATTTATGGATCTTATGAACAGGGTGTGCAAACCCTATCTCGACAAGTTCGTCATTGTTTTCATCGACGACATCCTGATTTACTCCAAGAGTCAGGAGGAGCACGAACAGCATCTACGTATTATTTTGGAACTTCTTCGAAAAGAGCAACTGTACGCAAAGTTTTCAAAATGCGACTTCTGGCTTCGTGAAGTCCACTTCTTAGGCCATGTGGTAAACAAGGATGGGATTCATGTCGATCCATCCAAGGTTGATTCGATCAGAAACTGGCCAGCACCACGTACACCGACAGAAATACGCCAATTCTTGGGTTTGGCGGGTTACTACAGACGATTTATTAAAGACTTCTCAAAGATCGCGCAACCACTTACTATGCTAACACAGAAAGGTGTCGTTTACAGATGGGGTAATACGCAAGAGACCGCTTTTCAGTACTTAAAGGATAGGCTTTGCAGCGCACCTATTCTTTCATTACCAGAGGGCACAGATGACTTCGTGGTATACTGTGATGCATCCATCCAGGGTCTTGGATGTGTGTTGATGCAACGTGATAAAGTGATAGCCTACGCTTCGCGGCAACTCAAGGTTCATGAACGAAACTACACGACGCACGATTTAGAGCTGGGAGCTGTTGTTTTCGCGCTTAAGATATGGCGACACTACCTGTACGGTACCAGGTGCACGATTTACACCGATCACAGGAGTCTCGAGCATATTCTTAAGCAAAAGGATTTGAATATGCGTCAACGGAGATGGGTTGAACTTCTAAACGACTATGAATGCGCCATCAAGTATCATCCAGGCAAGGCCAATGTTGTGGCTGATGCCCTCAGTCGGAAAGACACTCTACCTAAGCGCGTGCGAGCGCTACAGCTTACTATTCAGTCCAGTCTTCCTGCACAAATACGAGCTGCTCAGTTAGAAGCACTGAAACCCGAAAACGTCAAAGCTGAAGCCTTACGCGGCTCAAGGCAACGCATGGAGCAAAGGGAAGACGGCACCTACTACGTAACGGGGCGTATTTGGGTCCCACTTTATGGCGGTTTACGCGAACTTGTAATGGATGAAGCTCACAAGTCTCGCTATTCGGTACATCCAGGGTCGGATAAAATGTACCACGACATCAGCACTACTTATTGGTGGCCTAGTATGAAGGCCCACATCGCCACCTATGTTGGCAAATGCTTAACCTGTGCGAGAGTCAAGGTTGAATATCAGAAACCAGCTGGTCTACTTCAGCAGCCCAAGATACCGCAGTGGAAATGGGAAGAAATTTCCATGGATTTCGTTACGGGCTTACCAAGATCCCAGCGTGGGAATGACACTATTTGGGTGATCGTTGATCGACTCACAAAGTCTGCTCACTTCTTGGCTATCAAAGAAACGGATAAGTTTTCTACCCTAGCAGACATCTACTTGAAAGAAGTTGTTTCGAGGCACGGAGTGCCCACTTCCATTATTTCGGATCGCGATGCACGATTCACGTCAGAGCTTTGGCAAGCGATGCACAAATCCTTCGGCTCACGTTTAGACATGAGCACAGCATACCATCCTCAGACGGATGGGCAGTCTGAGCGAACTATCCAAACTTTAGAAGACATGCTTCGAGCGTGTGTTATCGATTTCGGCAACGGCTGGGAAAAGCACCTCCCTTTAGTGGAGTTTTCATACAATAACAGTTACCATACCAGCATTCAAGCCGCTCCATTCGAGGCATTGTACGGACGTAAATGCCGGTCACCTCTCTGTTGGGCAGAGGTGGGGGATAGTCAGATTACGGGTCCAGATATTGTTGTGGACGCCACAGAAAAGATAGCACAGATACGACAACGCATGGCGGCAGCACGCGACCGTCAGAAAGCCTACGCGGACAAGCGTAGGAAACCATTGGAATTTGAGGTCGGGGACCGGGTTTTATTGAAAGTTTCACCCTGGAAGGGTGTGGTTCGATTTGGTAAACGAGGCAAACTGAATCCGCGGTACGTCGGACCATTCGAAATCTTAGAAAAGATTGGCAAAGTAGCCTACAGATTAAAACTACCAGCTGAACTCGGTGCAGTTCACAATGTATTTCACGTGTCGAATCTGAAGAAATGCCTATCAGATGAGACCCTTATAGTTCCTTTTAAGGAACTCACTATCGATGAGCGGTTGCAGTTCGTCGAGGAACCAGTTGAAATCACGGACCGGGATGTTAAGGTCCTCAAACACAAGAGAATCCCTCTTGTTCGAGTTCGTTGGAACTCCCAGCGTGGTCCAGAGTATACCTGGGAACGCGAAGATCAGATGAAAGAAAAGTATCCCCAGTTATTCGAAACCAATGCATCCACTGCTGAGGCTGAAGCTACTACTACTGAATTTCGGGACGAAATTCCAAATCAACGGGGGGATGATGTGACACCCCAGGAAAACCAGTGAACGATGTAACTTGCCTAGCTTCCTCAGTGAGTGCGTACCAAATTTCGGGACGAAATTTCTTTTAAGTTGGGGATAATGTGACAACTCGAGTTTCTGACTTTCACTTTCGCATTAAATGCGCGTTGACTTTGACTGTTTAGTTGTTTGGATTGTGGACTTGAAATTGTACGCGATGTATTTTAATGAAACGTATTGTCGTTTTGTCATATGTGATTACTTGCTGTGGTAGAATATAATATTAGATTTATTATTAAAAACACTTAGTCTAGATCACGAAGCATGGCACACAGTTCGAAGGATCTCGAAACATATCCTTCGACTCGAAGGATCAGCTTCCGGTTCGAAGGATCTCGAAACATATCCTTCGACCAAAGACTCCATCCTTCGACATCTTTCGGCCCAGCCTTTCTAATGGGCTTGGCCCATTTCTGTAATACGTTTAAATACGTGATGCATGTAACCGGCAGTTAGTTTCTAAAAACCCTAATACCTTTCCCTCTCTCTCGAAGTCTTGGAGTCGGCTGAAAGTTCTTGTGCACCCGAAACCCCACTAGTTTCAATCCCCTAATCCGGTTAGTGTTTCACTATCATCGTTGATGACATGATGTTATTATTATTACATGCTTTGATTAAGAACGACTCGAATTGATTGTATGTTGAATGATAGGAATCGTATAAAGATGATCTTGTAGTTGTATGGCATGATAATAAGTTTAAATCGATTCAATGGTGCTTGTTATGTTACTGTGACGATGTATGCTCCGGATTGATAACTTGTTGATATATTAGTGAAATCGGGTTATTATGAAATCAGTTTACATGAGGTTGTTATGTCTTGATAGTAATCCGAATGAATATGGTTATTGTTCATGATTTCGGTTAGGGTTCTTGAGATTGAATATATGAAATGTGCTTGTTAATGATGATGACGGCTGTAGATGATTAGGGTTTCTGTTTCTGTAATTGACTGCATGATATCCGTAACTGATTGTGATCAAACGTAACTGTTAATTGTCGAAAGATATTGCTACTCGAAACATAGTTGTGGTCGAAAGATGCTTGTTAGTCGAACCATAGTAGTGTTGACCGAAGGATAGCTTTGACCGAACCATAGGAGCATTGACCGAAGGATAGCATTGACCGAAACATAATTAAGTTGACCGAAAGATGACAGTTGGTCGAAAGATGGCATTGGTTCGAAACATAACTTTCGGTCCGAAGGATAACTGTGATAACTGTGTATCGAAAGATCACTAATGTACCGAAAGATAAGGGTGGATCGAAAGATATATAATTATGAACATATTTTAATGTTGGAATGTATGTTTGATTTATTTGGCATGCCATGATTAGTGATGAATGTTAACATTGGTATTCGTGTACACTAGCTGATGGTTTGATGTGAAACAATACGTGTTGTGCCGATATGCAAACTGACTGTTATGTGAACATTAAATTGCACGCGTATCATTGCGAACATGAACTGATTTGTTATACGTGCATACAATAGGACGTGATTAATTACTTGTGAGTGCATAACCTAGCATACCGAGCAAATCAAGGTGAGTTCACACAGCCAAGGCATGGGTTCCCAGGGTGGGAATGGGTTGGATGATTATTTGTGCATGCTTAAATGATACTTGTCGAACTGCCTTCGCACACACCCTGGTTGGTAAAGACTATGGTCGCGAACGAACTACTCAACTGCCTTCGCACACACCCTGGTCGGTAAAGACTATGGTCGCGAACGAACTGATAAATTGCCTTCGCACACACCCTGGTCGGTAAAGACTACGGTCGCGAACTAATGAACCTAATCTTCGCACATATGCCTGGGAGGCCGCGATGGAACTGATAAGATATGAGACTTAACTGAACGAACGCATTATTACCCAAACTAAACTATTAACTGTGAACTCGCTCAACTAGTTTGTTGATCATTCTGTTACATGCCTTGCAGATCGTTAGGTACTTGGAGCTTGCACGGGAGAAGCGGGTCGTTGTGGACAAGGATCGTGGCTTTTCTCTTGAACTATTATGATACTTAAAACTGTTAACTACTACTGGTTTATTTACTATGCTTCCGCTACATTTTGAAACGATGATTTGTTTGATCACCTTTTGTATTGAATGGATGGTTTTTGGTTATTTTACTTAATATTAAATGCATGTTCAATATGATTGGTGGCTTGATCCTGGTCAGTCACGCTCCCAAGCGGTGATACTCCGCAGGTGGATTTTGGGGGTGTGACATTTTCCTTTCCTTCCAAATCTCACCACTCCCTTCCAAGGTGACACCTTGAGTAGGACATAGTCTCCGACTTGAAATTCTAGGGGGCTTGCGTCGCATATCCGCATAACTCTTTTGACGGCTTCTAGCTGTCACAAGATTATCGCGAATTTTCTTGATTTTGTCTGTCGTTTCCAGAATGAGCTCAGGTCCAGTAAGCTGAGCTTCACCGACCTCATTCCAACAGACAGGTGAACGACATTTTCGACCGTAAAGAGCTTCGAATGGTGCCATATTGATGCTAGCATGATAACTATTGTTGTAAGAGAACTCGATCAATGGCAGATGAGAATCCCAATTACCACCAAAGTCTATCACGCATGCTCTAAGCATATCCTCCAAAGTTTGAATCGTCCTCTCAGATTGTCCATCTGTTTGGGGATGATAAGCAATGCTTAGATTTAGTTGGGTTCCCATAGTAGATTGCATGGTCTTCCAAAAATGAGATGAAAATCGAGCATCATGATCAGATATGATGTCCAAAGGAATACCATGTCGAGATACAATCTCATCAACATAAATCTTTGCAAGTTTATCAGCAGATAGATCCTCGCGAATCGGAAGAAAATGAGCTGACTTCGTTAATCGATCGATGACAACCCAAATAGCATCGTGACCTTTAGATGTACGCGGTAATTTAGTGATGAGATCCATCGCAATGTTCTCCCACTTCCAAACTGGTATCTCTGGTTGTACAAGCAAACTAGATGGTCGTTGATGTTCAGCCTTGACTTTGAGACAAGTTAGGAATTTCGATACATAAAAGGCAATATCCTTCTTCATACCAGGCCACCAATACTGAGTACGAAGATCCTCGTACATTTTATCAGCACCGGGATGGATAGAATATCTAGACTTGTGAGATTTGTCCATTACCAATGTGCGAAGATCGTCTTGTTTCGGAATCCACAAAGGATCCTTGAAATAGAGCAACCCATCATCTTTTGCTTCGAGTTTAAGCTCAAGTTGACGTGGTAATTCCTTACCTATCAAATTTTGTGAAACAAAAAATTGCTGAGCTTGAAGAACACGAGCTTGAATATAAGATAGAGCTCGAACAAAATGAAGCTTGACTCGCTCCTCTCGACTAAGCGCATCGGCTACGACATTCGCCTTACCAGGATGGTAGTGAATCTCGCAATCATAATCGTTTAAGAACTCAACCCAACGTCGTTGCCTCATGTTCAGCTCCTTCTGATTGAGAATATGCTGGAGACTTTTGTGGTCTGTGAAAACCACACACTTCGTGCCATAGAGGTAGTGTCTCCAGATTTCGAGAGCAAAGACTACAGCACCCAACTCAAGATCATGAGTCGTATAGTTCTTTCCGTGAACTTTCAAATGTCTAGATGCATACGCAATAACTTTACCTCGTTGCATAAGAACGCAACCAAGGCCTAGATTCGATGCGTCACAGTAGACAACGAAATCATCGTTCCCCTCGGGCAAGGATAGAACAGGAGCATCTCATAGCTTCTGTTTCAGTGTTTGGAACGCTTCTTCTTGCTTAGGTCCCCACTAAAAAGGCTTATTCTTTTGAGTCAAAGCAGTGAGTGGAACCGCAATCTTTGAGAAATTCGAAATTAGTCGATGATAATATCCAGCAAGACCAAGAAAAGATCGAAGCTCTGTAGGTGTCATTGGTGTATTCCAATCCTTAATAGCAGCTATTTTGGATGGATCCACATGAATACCCTGTTCGTTGACTATATGACCCAAAAACTGAACTTCTTTAAGCCAAAATTAACACTTGGAGAATTTAGCAAAAAGTTGTTCCTTCTTCAGGAGTTCCAATATCAAACGAAGGTGTTGCTCGTGATCGGCTCGAGACTTCGAATAAATGAGAATATCGTCGATAAACACAATGATGGACTTGTCTAAATAAGGTTTACAGACCCTATTCATTAAGTCCATGAAGATAGCTGGAGCATTTGTCAAACCAAAAGGCATGACGTGAACTCGTAATGCCCATATCTCGTGCGGAAAGCAGTTTTGGGAATATCTTCTTCGAATACACGAAGTTGATTATACCCAGAACGCAGGTCAATCTTGGAAAAACAGGTAGCACCTTAAAGCTGATCAAAGAGATCATCGATTCGGGGTAGGGGATATCGATTCTTGATGGTAAGCTTATTAAGCTCACGATAATCGATACACATTCGAAAAGATCCATCTTTCTTTTTCACGAAGAGGACAAGAGCTCCCTAAGGTGAATAACTCAGACGGATGAATCCTTTATCAGATAACTCTTGAAGCTATTTTGATAATTCTTGCATCTCAGACGGTGTAAGACGATAAGGTGCTTTCGCAATCGGGTTAGCATTGGGTACAAGATCAATATGAAACTCGACTTGACGAACTGGAGGCAAACCAGGCAGTTCATCAGGAAACACCTCTGGATAGTCCCGAACAATCGGAATATCCTGAACACTCTTGTTCTTACGTTTCTCCTCGGTGACATGTGCCAGGAAGGCAACATATCCTTTTCGTAGATAGCTTTGAGCTTTCATACATGACATGAGTTTCAAACCAACAGATGGTTTCTCGCCACGAACCTCAAGGACATTACCAGACGAAAGAGGAATACAAACGATCTTGTCAAAACAAACCACCTCAGCATGATGTTTGGTTAACCAATCCATCCCCACGTTAATGTCGAAACTCCCAAGTTGCATCGGTGTGAGGTCAATAGGAAAAAGATGGTTATTGAGGTTCAATTGACAACCACGAATAACAGAATCGAGTACGAGTGGTTTACCAGTAGCAACTTCGACAGATAAGGGCTTCCTCAGTTTATTCTAGGTATTGCAAGTAAAGGCTCAAAGGATAACGAAACAAAACTCCTATCGGCACTAGAATCGAAAAGAACAGATGCAAGTTGAATGTTAACAAGGAAGGTACCGTTAACAAAGGTACCATGGATAATGAGGTTGTCAGCTCGAGCCTCGTTTGCATTCAGATTGAATGCTCATCCACGAGCGGGATTGGCAATTGGAAAAACAAAAGAGGTATTGAAAACATCGACAAAACACAAGGAAGGCGATCATTCGTTCATTACCTCGAACAAACAAACGACACGCAGTGACAAATCAAAGTAAATAGGTCAAAATAATGTATCGCGAAGACATGCTCGCCTATAAGTGAACACTCACCCCAAGAGTTCCCAAGAAAGAGTGACTCGTCCGATACTGCGGATTAGTACGAACACTCTAGCCTTAGACAAAAAACTCAGGGTACAGGCATTCACTCTTCCAGTTTGCACGTGTTCACATTATTTAAACCCAAACTTTGACGAGATTTTGAAAACTTAGAGGGTTCAAAACCTTATAACAGAGGGTTCACTATCTAGTAATCAATCATCCTAGAAAAGATGATTAATTTTCGAAGCGGATTTGTTATTGTGTTCTCGCTGTGGTTATCACCTAAGGATAGGTGACGGTATTGTTTTTAAAATCTAAACACAAGTAAACTTGCGTTAGGGTCCTAGAAAGTTATAGTCTAGGTCAAAGCATTACAAATAACCTAATTCCCTATAACCATTGGCTCTGATACCAACTCTTCTGTCACACCCGACCACATTAAAACAACAAACCGTGGCGAAAACGTCGGGGAGTGTTGTAATAGAATTATTGTTCCACAACCATGGTAACCATATGTTTCGTTTTATTGAATTATTTTGTAATGTATATTGTCTTTAAACCAAAACAAACAAACTACACATTGTTTATAACTATTTTTAAGTCACTAAGGCCTCGTCCAGGTCCTATGTGACACAAGCTTCCTAGCAAGCAACATCAAGCAATACCACCTGAAACATATGTAAAAATAAAGTCAGCAAAGAAATACTGGCGAGTACGTAGGTTTTGTGAGAGTATTGGATTCACGGCTCGTTTATATGTTGCAGTACCTCGTTAGACTACAAGAATCAAAAGTACAAACCTCGTTTTGAAAAGTGTATTGCAACATAATTAACCAACTCAAATCGAATTGGTTATAGTTTTTAAAATGTTGTAGCCATGATTCTTAACCCAAAAACATTTGTTTTTGTAAACCAATTCGTAAAATATCTCGTAAAAACTTGCTAATAAAACTCGTATGGTTTATATCATTTCGAAAACCTCGTTGTGTGACATCGTTTCAAATCGTTTTCCCAAGTGAACTAAATAACGACACGCAATGTAATATGATAGAAGCACTTATATATAAGATGTACCAGCGGCGTATCTACCATGCTTATATCATGCTACACCCGTCCCATTATCTAATCATTACCCAAAACCAATCGTTTATCCAAATCGTTTATCTCGTTTAAGTCGTCTCAAATCGTTTAACTTGTCCCAAAATCGTATTCGTTTTAATAGTGAAACTACTTTTGGTCGTCTCGCTAATAACATTCAAACCTTCGTGACTCGACTGTCTCGCTTCTCGTATTAACAAACCACCAAAGGGTAAGTTAACAATCACAGATTCGGTCGTTACCTACATAACCCCCAACACATAACCATGGGTGTAGTCTGATAACGGGATTTGTCAGATCCTATGGTACCATAACCTAATACTGGTCGGTTCGGCCAAAATTAATGAATGTCATTCGTTACATAACTACAACCAACAAGTCTTGTTCACTTTATTGAAATCGTTATTAGTTTAGTATAAACCATCTTAATCGTTTTTGAAATCATCGTTTAAACCTTGAAATCGTTTTGTACATATGAATCACCCCAAAACAATTGAAAACAGTAAAATAGGGGAACTATGTACTCACATGAAGTGCAAAGTATCCTCAATCAATAGAACTTCAACAAAACTCTAGCAAACCAGAGAAATCAAGTAGCACCTAGTAATCGAACCACTAGTCAAACAATAGACGCCTAAATCGGAAGATTGGACAGAATGAAGTCTCGTAAACCAAATGAGTGTAGGAACTCATGTGACATGGTTTAACAAAGCCTACATTCAAAATCGGAACCTAACCTAAGTGCTTTCGACCCGTTACGACCTGTTTATGTAGCTTACGCTACTTTAACGCGTCGTTTGCGTAAAAACGCGTTCGAGACGTCTAACTAGTCCTATAACAAGTATTATATGCCCTAACATGTTTAAATTATGTCGCATAATTAGTTAGGTGACAAATGTTTAGGTTTCATATGCTTAAAATCCAATCAGCATTAAAAGGGCATTTTGGTAAATTACCTAAGGCATATAATTTACCTATCATACAACTACTTAAACTAGGTGACCATAAGGTATAACCTCAAAAGGTTATCCCCTATACAACTATGGTCACTAAACATGCTTGGTCGGATCCTAATGATCGACCAAACAGGTCGAGTTCGAAAGTCTAAGCGGTGGTTTAGACCGCTTGACTTACGACTCTAAACAAGCACTAAACTAAAAGTGACGAGCTAAGCATGTTAAAACACGGTTAACTAAGTTAGAAAACAGGTTTTGATATCCAAACAAAGTGTTTTGATACCAAGAGTAGTTTGGTTGCAAAATACGCTTAAATGCGCATTTTGACCGAAACTACGACTCGTCACTACGCCTAGTCAACGTGGTAATCAGTAGGTATAGTCACAAGGGACTATAACCATCGTGATTACGCTCACGTTGCGAAGTTCAAACGAACTTCTCGTTGACCATGGACTGGTCAAAGCTGAAAGTCAAACAGAGTTTGACTTTTAAGCTAGAAAGCGATAAAAGAACGAATGTGAGGAAAATCACAACCAAAGATTTGGTTCTAAGTATTCTCAGGTAGGTAGTGAATAATCACAACCACTTAAAGAAATCTCAGACCAAATATGAGGAAAATGAATGAGGGACATGGCCTTATATAGTTTTTCGCAAACCGTTAGGATCATTTCTTGGCAAGGAGGGAATGATCTAGGCCATACAATTGTTAAAGACTGATTGGGGGACTTGTTCTCCACACAAGCCAGCCCATAGCATGAAAAACCATTGATCAAAACCATCAAAATCGAGCTAAAAGACCAGATTCAATATTTCTAAGCTGTAACACTGACGCGGGCCGCGTAAGGATAAGGCCAGGCTAACGCGGGCCGCCTGGCAACTTTGGCAGATTGGCAGTTTTGGTCCCTGCAGCCCAAAACTTGTATTTTGATGCATTTTTGGCACTTTTAAGCCCCGTTAACCTCATTTCAAGGCTCTAAAATGAAGTTAAAGTATTGGAAAATACGCTTAAATGCGCATTTTGACCGAAACTACGACTCATCACTACGCCTAGTCAACGTGGTAATCAGTAGGTATAGTCACAAGGGATTATAACCATCGTGATTACGCTCACGTTGCGAAGTTCAAACGAACTTCCCGTTGACCATGGACTGGTCAAAGCTGAAAGTCAAACATAGTTTGACTTTTAAGCTAGAAAGCGATAAAAGAACGAAAGAGGACTTACAAAGGGTCCAAATAGATTTGGTTCTAAGTATTCTCAAGTAGGTAGTGAATAATCACAACCACTTAGAGAAATCTCAGACCAAATGTGAGGAAAATGAATGAGGGACATGGCCTTATATACTTTTTCCCCAACCGTTAGGATCATTTCTTGGCAAGGAGGGAATGATCTAGGCCATACAATTGTTAAAGACTGATTTGGGCACTTGTTCTCCACACAAACCACCCCATAGCATGAAAACCCATTGATCAAAACCATCAAAATCGAGCTAAAAGACCAGATTCAATGCTTCTGAGCTGTAACATTGACGCGGGCCGCGTAAGGATAAGGCCAGGATTACGCGGGCCACCTGGCAACTTTGGCAGATTGGCAGTTTTGGTCCCTGCAGCCCAAAACATGTATTTTGATGCATTTTTGGCACTTTTAAGCCCCGTTAACCTCATTTCAAGGCTCTAAAATGAAGTTAAAGTATTGGAAACTCAAAACATGCTCAAAAATATCTCGGATGTCGGTTCGTTTCGTCGTACGATCGCGTTGTTCAGTTAATTACGACGGAAGTCGTAACGAACGCAAAAACGATCCAAATTAAGCGACGAATGGAATTTTATCATGCCAATCACTAAAATAAAATATTTTAATGATTACATAAATTTTTGGGTGTCTGGATATATTCAGAACGTAAGATATGCGCGAAAATGCAAACTTATGCACTTTTTGACGCTTTTAGTCCCTGAATGACCAATAAGTTTATTTTTACGCACCAAACACCTCAAAGCCTATTTCTATGCTATGTAAAGGATATTTAGGGCATATTTAACTTATGATCAAGTTCAGGAATGTTCATTACTATACAAATCGGTATAGTTTCGCAGTTTGACACAATTAGTCCCTGCGGTCGAACAAACTTGATTTCAACTCACCAAACCATCCAAAACTTATTACTAAGTTATCTAAAGGTTATTTAAGTTATGTTAAGCCTATTTCACTATCCCGGAGTGTTTGTCGCGTTAAACTGACTGCGTTTACGCACAAGTTTGCGAATAACTTTCCTGAAAGCGATTTAAAGCTTGAAATCGGAATCGAATCAAATCGTAAATCATCAAACATATTTAATGTTTGGTATTTGAAAGCGATTTACCTGAAAGCAGTGACTTATCTGAAGTAAGAGATACGATGATGAAACAAACTGTGCGGACTATGCAAGGAGTTACGTAATTATGGATGCATACATAATTACGGAATTCAGTGCACAGAAACCACAGCAAGTCTTGTCACGTATAGATTCCCTCGGTGCAAGAAAAAGTCAAACGTGAACACCAGCTTATTAAATACTCTGCTAGAGTAATAATTGTTTGATGTCACTTATGTAGTATATGCTCGTATATATACTACTACTGTCTCGTAAGACGAAATCAAACAAACGTCTAACCCTATTGTGTTATGTTCTATCAGAACATGGCACCCAGAAGAGCTATGAACACTCGTGTTGGTCCCCTACGACGGCCCTGTTCGAACGGTGCAACTTTCTTCGCTCGTTGAGACAGGTGTTTGTGAAGTATATAAATATTCAAAAGAGTAAAAAAATATAGACAGTGAGAGCGATATATCTTCAATAAATAATTCTTATTAATTAAAGAAGAAGGGGTCGATCCGAGAATAAACTCGAATCTAAATGTCACCCCCTGGGCCAAACCAGGGGGTAAACTCTCATGAAAACTCTATTTTAAATATTAAAAATACAAAAAGCGCACATAATTCCTACGAAGTAATTATGTATTTATAGAGATTTCTCATGGCCTATCTCAAGTATGATTGGTTGATAGGAAATTGGTTTGTGTGCCCATCCATTATTTAATGTGGTTTATCTTCTTTTGTCACCAACTTGCCTCTTTTTCATTTCTGTTTAAACCTTCCACTTGAGATAAAATATCTTTCTGATGAAGTGCTTTTAGAAAAGGAAAGATTCCTTTTCACTTTTCTGGTGAATACTTTTTAAAAGGAAATATTCCTTTTTCCTTCTCTAGTGAATTCTTTCCTAAAGGAAAGATTCATTCTTCTCTGTTGACTTCTTTTCAATAGGAAAAAGATTTCTTTCTTCCTTTTTTTTATGGAAGCATTTTTCATAGAAAGATATTATGTGTTAATAAGATATATTATCTTATTAACACAATTCTTTGACTTTGTATCTAGTTGTTGGTGCATAATGTCTTAAGCCTGCGTCTTAGTCTTAGTTGATCAATGTATAGGGTTTAGTTTGGTTAATTATGTATTGTATAGGGGTTAAATGTGTAAATGTCTAGTTTTAATGTTGAGGTTTCGCTTTTATGGTCATGTTCATATGAGCGGAACTACTTCCCCTATAAATACCTAAGTTGTTTTCTCATTTGGCACGTTCATGTCTAGTGTGTAGCCGACCTGCTGCCCGTGTATTTTGTGAAGATTGAATGAGAAAACTGTTTTAAAGTGAATTCCATCTGTTTCTACTCATTTCTTGCTTTGATTCATGCCGATTTTGTATTTCCGCTGCATTTTCGGTAGTTACTAGCTCGAATTGACTCAATTGACTGTCAAATACGGTCCTACAATTGGCATCAGAGCCAGTTGTGAGCTAGTTGACCCGAATCAAAGCCTTTTCAAGCACTTTTTGAGTTTCTGACCTTTCCGACGGACAAAATTGACTGAGATTTGGACATATAGTGTAAAACTGGTTAATAACAAACCCTTGAGATTTTCAGATCTAAAATCAGCTTAAAAGTGGCCTAAAATGGCACGTGAATAGGTTCCGCTTTTGTGTAATCTTGAGTAGTTTCGCTATACGGCATTAGAAACCAGAGGTTTCGCTCGTGTAGTTTCGGTCATTTTGAGAGGTTTCGCTCGTTGGTTTTGCTCCAAATGTCAGTTTTGTGGTTTCGCTCGAGTGGTTTCGCTTATTAGTCAAGTTAGTGGTTCCGTTCTTAAGGTCATTAAGTGGTTTCGCTTTTTAGGTCATCACCTAGTTTCGCTTTTGTGAACATTAAGTGGTTTCGCTTTTAAGTACACATAGAATCTGGTTTCGCTTATTTGACCTGGTTTAGTGTAAAATCCATGTTTTGAGCGTTTAGTCCGTTTCGTACGTGATCGTGTGTTGGAAACTCAGTCTGTGTTAAAAGTTTTTGGATAAAAACAACCTGTTAATCAAAACGTTAAACATTTTTAGAAATTTGTCACTAAACATGGAACATCAAGATTTTTATAACTTGTTTGCGGGGAGCGGTATGGCTACGCAAAGTCCGGCTAGTATAGTGCAGAACGTTAACATGGAAAACGAGATGGGGACTATGCAAAAGCCACCGAAGCTCATGAGTTTGGATGAATATATGGGGTGGTCCGGCCGTTTCAAAAACTGGGCGCAAGCCAACCACTTTGAGTGTTGGATGAAAATAGAGGCGAAATATGTGCCACCAGTTAACGGTATGGGATTGGAAAAGGGGATTGGGAGTTTGACAGAATCCGAACAGATTGACTTCAAGGCTAAAAAGAAAATGGTGAGCATTCTGCAACAAGCCATTAAAGAAGATATTCTCGTTTTACTGCAACATGAAGACAATGCTTAGTCAATGTGGCAAACGATGCAGCTGAAATTCCAAGGCAGTGTTTCAATGATTAAGAACAAGAAAGCCTTAATCAAAAAGGAATTTGATATCTTTACTGGGATTTAAGGCGAGACAACAAAGCAATTAATCGAACGATACTGTCATCTTGTGGTCAAAATGAAACGTTTGGAAATTAAAAAGACAAATGAAGAGTGGATTGATAAGTTGTGTGATGCTATTCCGTATGATGAGTGGGGCACTTATCTAATGATGCTGAAGAACAACTCTGATTTTGTGAATCTCAACCTCAGCTCATTCATCAAGAAGATTGAAGCCCACGAGTTAGAATTGCTGAAAATCAAGAAAATGAACTCAGCAAGTGTGCAGCAGGATGTATCGTTGTATTATAAAGGTAACCCTGCAGTTTTAACCAATCAAAGTCCAAAAATACATACAGGGTTCAGTGCTGATAATACTTCAAGTGTTTCTTCAAACACTCCGCAATCCGGGAATTTTTCACCATTCGCGAACTTTGAACCAAATGTCAAAGTTCAGGAACAACCTTCACCTCAAAGCTCAACAGGATCAAATCATCAGGCGTACGTTTCTGGGGTTCAGTGCAACATTGCGGTAAACATAAAGAATGGAAACGAGATAACTGAAACAGCCGCAAAACAGCACATAGCACTGCTTGCTTCCGTTCTTGAGGCTTATGAGGGCTTAGTCGCAGGGAGGATCGGTAATCCTAGCATGACGAAGGAGGATTACGACCAAATCGATCCTGAAGAGCTTGAATTAATTGACATCAAGTGGTGTATGGCGAGTTTGGTGCGTAGGGCACAACGTTTCATGGAAATTACAGGCCGGAACAGTCTATCAGGCCCCGATCAAAAGTTAGGGTTTGATAAGTAGAAAGTTACATGCTTTGAATGTAAAGAACGTAGTCACTTCAACCGAGAATGTCCCAATCGTGAAGTAAACAATCATCAAAACCCGTTCACCAACGACTACTACAGGCAAGCGATATATAACCGACCAAATCAACAACAAACTGTTCAGAGGCCACAGATTGAAAATAAACAGGAAAAAGCGCTGATCGTGAATCAAGACGATGAGAAGGTTGCTGCAGGTTTCAGCTGGGATAAGTATATTCCCGGTAGCGACGGACATGCCATGATGGCTGAAGTTGTTGAGATTTCTGAGAGTGTGTCTGAACCAGAAACAGTTACTGAAGATGTTCCTGAGGTTGTTGAAGAGGTTTCTGCTGATAATACGGTTGATACGGAAGAAATAGCTGCTGGAGTGTATTACTACCAGTCTGAGCAGGAGGTTTTAGGAAGAATCCGCGTCGTTGAAGAGTTGATAGATATGTCGAAAAAGATGACTGGAGAAGCTTTGAAAGACATAGCTGACAAAGCACTGATGGGAAAACTTAAAGAGGTAGACTCAGAATCCGAGGAGTCAAAGTCAGTCAGTTGTGTGTCTGTCAAACAAGAGGAATCTAGAGTTCAGGAGAGCAAATCGGTCAATTTATCTGAATCTTAGTCAAACAATGTCGGTAAAACTGATAATGTAGAGCAGATTGTTGAAAAGGTTGTTTCAATCCCTGAAACACCGTGCAAACAGTGTTTGGAACCATGCACGGAGTGTCTTGAAAAAGACACTAAGTATCAGGAATTGAAACACCATGCTGATATGATTAAGTTTGACCTAGGCCAAGTTAAAGAAGCATACGATACTCTTAAAAGGTCAATCAAGATGATTCAAAAAGAATGTTTCGAAAATGATAAAGCTACAAAATTGGCCAAAGCAACATTATTTGATAAACAAAAAGAAGTCAATTTTCATTTAGACAGAATCGCATCGCTTAAAAAGGAACTCGAATTGGTTAAAATTGAAAACGATCGGATTGATAAAAAGTTAATGAGTTATGTGGCTTCTTCATACGTTCTTGATCAGATTGTCCCCCAACAGCCACATAAGGCACCTGTCTTTACAAGCATTCCACCCCCAATGTGGAGTCATTACACACAGAAGTATCCAGATGGGGTGGAAGCGGCATTGAATCTCAAATTGAGAACGATAGAAGATGAGTTGCCTGAGACCATAGATGTCACATTTTCCCCATCCGATACCGACAACGAATCTCAGGTTATCAAAAAAGTTGTCGATCAGGTGTTGGATGAGGAGAGTGAGAAATCTGAAAAGGCTCATTCTGAGAAGGCTGTCAGTGATTCTGAAGATGAAGGAAATTTCTTAGATCGATATGTACCGAAATCGGAAAAGAGTGTGAATGAAGATCCGATCATGGTGGTATACACTATGGTTGGAATTGACAAACTTTATTCCGACTTCAAGTACCCGCTTCAGAATGTCAAGATCGAAAATGTCGAAAAAGTGTTTAAACTGGTTGAAATGAACATTAAAGAAGTTAATAGCAATGAATTCTTTTCTAAACCTAAAAAGTCGTTTGTGACATCACGTCCAACAAGTTCGGGTAAGAAAAATGGGGATGGTAATGGTCACAACAAGAAAAACAACTTTAAAAACAAAGGAATCGGGTTTGAAAAGAAATCGGCTAAGCAGGTGTTTAAGCCGAAAGAGAAGATCAATGAAGTTTTTATCGCTGGTCCTAGTGTTGACGATGAGAAAGATTATATTTTCAGTCAAAAAGCTGTGGACGATTTCAATGCAGCAAAGAAGTTGAAAGAAGAGTCAGTGAAATCTACTTTTTTCGAATATGATAAAAGGGTGTGTTACCGCTGCAATGAGATCGGCCACATGGCGAAACAGTGTCAGAAAGTCATTGAGAAACCTGTTGTTGTAAAACCGGTTCAAAAACAAACTGTTTCAAAACCAGGTGGTCGAAAACAAGCTGTTTCTAAATCAACGCTTCAAAAGTCAAACATTCAAAAACCACGACCTAAATCTCCGATTGACACAAAAGGCAAAAAGCCGATGGTTTCTCCGATACATATTTTAAAAAGGGGGGAATCTTTGAAGTCGGAGGATAAGCCGAAATCGACTTTCGAGATTGGCGAATCCTCTAAGACTCAAAAGACTTCAAAGATTTACCCTAAGACAAAAATTTTTGAAAATCAATCTTGGGCCGTGAAATTGAAACCGTCGGTTGAGATTAAAAAGATGGAGAATGCTTTGAAAATTGATTCAAATATTTTTAAAGATGACGTGGTTGAGTTTGAGAATGAAGTTGATAAGTTTCTCGCTGAATTTCCACTGATAACTGACAAAGTTAAAACAATTGTAAAAGAAGAGGTTCCAAATGTCATATTTGATTTTTGAAAAACAACTGAGAAGTGTGATGTTGTGTTCGGAAGTGTGTCGGAAGTTAAGAAATCATGGGTTTCATTGTTTGAATAAATTTGATTTGATGGTTGCAGGGGCTGCCCAAGTCGATTCTATCAAAGTGGATTATGGATAGTGGCGCTTCAAGACATATGACTGGGACGTTTGCTCTGCTCTATGATGTCAAATCCATAAACGGAAGCTATGTTGGATTTGTTGGGAATCAAGGTGGAAGGATCGTTGGTCAAGGAACGCTGTCAAATGGAGTAATTTCGTTCGACAAAGTGAACTACATAGTAGAGTTAACGAACAATTTACTCAGTATCTTGCAAATCTGTGATAAAGCGTTTAGTGTACACTTTACTGAAACTGAAGGTGTTGTGTTGAAACCAGGGTTTAAAATCCCTGATGAGATGGTGCTGTTGTGAGCTCCGCGGGAGAATGATCTTTATATTTTGGATATGAGCGTCGCAACACCAACATCTCATCAGAAACAGTGTTTTGTGTCTAAAACTAAAGCGACAGAAAAAGATTCGATAATGTGGCATCGAAAGATGGGTCACATTCATGTTCGCAAAATGAATTTTTTGGTACACAATGATTTAGTTGATGAATACAATCAGGTTACCTCTTGAGAGATTGCACATGGATCTCTTCGGGCCTGTCAAAGTAAAGATCATCAGCGGAGACTTATATTGCCTGGTGGTGACTGATGACTTTACGAGATTTTCTTGGGTAGTGTGCTTGGAACGCAAAGATCAAACTTTTGAGTCAATGATGGTGCTTTTCAAGAAAATGGAAACGGTGTATAAACTGCCAATCCGGAGGATTCGGAGCGATAACGGAATGGAATTCAAGAACAACAAGATGTACGAGTTCTGTAACGAGAAGGGAATTCTTCATGAATTCGGTGCGCCTTACACTCCACAGCAAAACGACGTAGCTGAACGAAAGAATCGGACCCTGATTGAGACAGCCCGTACAATGTTAGCCGATTCCAAGCTTCCAATCTTTTTCTAGAGTGAAGCAGTTTCAGCAGCCTGTTACACATTGAATAGAGTTCTCACTGTTAAGAAGTATAAAAAGACTTGCTTTGAGCTGCTGCACCGTTATAAGCCAAACCTTGAGTTTTTGGAGCCGTTTGGGTCTCCATGCACATTTATTGATTAAAACGGTAAATTTGGCGCAAAATCTAATGAGGGTTTCTGTGTAGGTTACGCAAGCCCGCTGAAGAGGGTGTTCGTACCATGCCTGGGGAAGGTGATTCAAGTCCTACATGTGGATTGTCAGAAGCACACTCCATCGCCACAACTTCCCGGACAAAGATTCCTGTTTGACTACGATAAACTCTGGGAGTCGTTTCATTTGCCGGTCGAGCCGAGTGATGTGGAACTAGCACTTGTGTACCAGTATCAGCATAATATGCCACAGGAACAAGTGCCTATACCGCCAAGAGTTCCTCAACCCGCCGTGGGTACTCACGACAATGAAGCAGGACCAAGTGGAACAGCTCACGAACCACCAGAGGAACCAGCTCCATCTTTTGACGAATTTGACGACTCAGAAGCGGAACCCGCTCTGACTTTTGACGAGGATCCAACGGAAGCTGAGGATCAAACAGTTGATCTTGACATATCGAGCTTGGAATCGGAAGTGAATGTGCCTGACAATGTTATGCCACGGACATTGTCTTATCATCCCTCAGAACAGATTATTGGTGACCTACAAAGTGGTGTTAAAACCCGACATCAAATAGATCGAGCTCTTACATGTTTCTATTCATCTATTGCTGATATGCAGAAAGAAGTCTCATTAAAATGTTTTATTTCACAGATAGAGCCCAGAACCTACAAAGAGGCATTAACCGAGTATAGCTGGGTGAATGCAATGCAGGAGGAGCTGCAACAGTTCGAAAAGCTGGGCGTCTGGAGACTTGTCGATCTGCCGAAAAATCAGAAGTTAATCAAGACGAAATGGGTTTTTAAGTGCAAATGTGATGACAGAGGTGTCGTGGTGAGAAACAAAGCGCGACTTGTGGTTCAAGGCTTCAGTCAACAGGAAGGAATAGATTACGATGAGGTTTACGCACCGGTTGCCAGACTTGAGGCAATTCGGATTTCTCTAGCCTTTGCGTCATGGAAATATTTTAAAGTATATCAACTTGACATCAAATCTACCTTCCTTTACGGAACAATCAGAGAAGAAGTGTATGTGGGGCAACTGCCGCGGTTCACAGACCCACTGCACAGAAACAAGGTGTATCTACTGGACAAAGCGCTGTACGGACTTCACCAGGCCCCGAGAGCCTGGTACGAGACGCTTTCGACATACTTGTTGGACAACGGGTTCACAAGAGGCACAGTAGACGGCACTTTGTTCACCAAGGAAGAAGCAGGCCACTTGTTGATCATGCAGATATATGTTGACGATATCATTTTTGGATCCACCAACGACGACCTGTGTAAAGAGTTTGAAAAGGTGATGAAGAAAAAGTTCGAGATGAGCTCTATGGGGGAGATGAAGTTCTTTCTCGGGATGCAGGTGGAACAAATGCCCGACGGAATCTTCATTCACCAAACAAAATACGTGAAGGACGTGCTTGACAAATTTGACATGACAGATTGCAGTCCTGCATTCACCCCCCTCACGTAGAATCATGGAATTTGTCCAGACGAGCAAGGTGTGAAGATGGACGAGACATTGTACCGATCTATCATTGGCTCTCTGATGTATCTCATGGCTTCCCGTCCAGACATCATGTACCCGACGTGTCTCTGCGCCAGATATCAGTCAAATCCAAAGCAGTCACACCTGACAATAGTGAAACGTATCTTACGGTATTTGAAGGGCTGCCCAAGCATTGGCTTGTGGTACCCTCGATCGGGTGACTTTACTTTATCTGGTTTTACTGATTCTGATTTTGGGAGCTGCAAGCAAAACGCAAAGTCCACCACTACTGGGTGTCAGTTCTTTGGAACTCGACTCGTCACCTGGCAGTGTAAGAAACAAACCGCAGTAGCGCTCTCTACTTGCGAGGCTGAATACGTTTCAGCCTCCAGCTGTTGTTCGCAGATCCTTTGGATCCAACAGCAGATGGGAGACTTCGGTTTGCAGTTCTTAGATACTCCTATCTACGTGGACAATGAAGCAGTTATTAACATCACGAAAAATCCGGTTCATCATTCAAAAACTAAACACATTGAGATCCGTCACCACTTTATCCGTGATTGCCACGAGAAAAAGTTAATTCAGATTGAACACTTGCACACCGATGATCAGAAAGCGGATTTCTATACTAAACCTTTTGACAAAAAGAGATTTTACTATCTTTTGAGGTTAAACGGTATGAAAAATCTGCAATATGGGAGGGTTATTGAATGTGAAGCCGATTTGGCAGCGATCTGACGCGAGCTTTTGTCAAGTTGTCAATTTTATTTGTACAGTTTATTTTCTGCTTTTTGATAAAAACAAAAACACAAAAATATGTTTTAGTTTTAGGGGGAGATATTCGCAGAAAAATACAAAAACATGATAAAATTAAAAAATCCAAAAACATTAAAAATTCAAAAAGAGTTGTGTAGAATAGGGGAAATGATAGTACATCAGCTAGACGGACGCAGTACGCTAAAGAATTGTAATGTATAAAATGCAATTAAGCAGTCTCGCTAAAGATATGCCGGTAGGTTTTCACAAAATTAGTAGATCAGTTTGGGATATAAACATAAATTTCACTTGCGTTTATGTGGGGAACACCTCCAGGATATATAGGTAACCCCTGAAATCCTGTTTGAAGGGTCCCGTATTCTGAGATACTAGGTCTTTATACTCAGTGATATCTGGGGTATTATCCTGGGACTTCTGTTGTATGGAAGTACTGACCTAGTCCCCGGATAATACTTTCTGCAAAAAGCTTTGAAATATAAGCTCGCCCTCAGTATGCTGATGAAACAATAAAATTGATAGTCGCTGCTGTTGAAAACAAAAGATCCTCTAAAGCGGACACACTTTAAAGTCGAAGCCGTCATCTCTCTACATATACGGAAGTATCGACCTGAGCTCTCACGGCCCTCGCACCTACCCCTAAACAGATATCAGCTGTGGTATACTCACCTGTAAGACTGAATACTGGGGTCTGGATATGGGAGTATATACTGAGGTGGGACACATGTAGATGTTTAAGTCCTAAAACACTAATTCTGTGTCCTGAACAGGTTGAAAGTTTTGTGAGAATTTAAGAGGATCAGTATATCGGCAATCTACGCGAATTGTTTAATGCTTAAAATGAAATAACAGCTTAACGGTGCTAATGTCCAGTCGGAAGCTGATATGATCCCCTAACACACTCACAAAAATATTGTGTGTACAGCTTTCAGTTTATTCTGTCAAAAATCCAAAAAGATTTTAGTTTCTCATTTATTTTCGACACTTGACTTTGGGAATCGGAAGATCAAAGCTTAGTGCAGATCATGTCAGTGTATGATGAGGGCTGGGTAAGCTAGTGAGGCAGAACTGTGATTGGTACAGTGTTGGACAGTTGAAAAGTGTTTGGAAGTTCAAAATGTTCAAAAGTTCATTCATTTGAACTATTTTCAAAATGAACAACTGCGTACTTCATAATTCGGTCAACCAAGGCCATTAACTTGGACTTGGTGGGCCAAGCAGTTGACCAAGGTCATTGACTTGGACTTGGTCAACTGTGTGTGTCGGTGGTCAATCTGAAAAATGTTAAAAAAATTAAATTTTTGAAAATCAAAACAAGGTTTCGCTCTTTTGTCACAATTAAACATGGTTTCGCTCATATGGCTGTTTCATGTCTAGTTTCGCTCATAGCTACCATATGGTTCCGCTTATGTGTCATTGGTCACAAGAGCGAAACCATACCAACTATATAAGTCGGGGTTCCGCTCATAATGTCATTTATCACCCTTTCGCTCATTTGACTTTCTTCTCCGGCGAACTTGAAGCGAAACCCTAAAACATCATTTTTCAGGCGAAGTGCTGCCCAAATTTCTCCAGATCTTATCATTCTCATAGTTGTTAATCATGGGCAAGGTTATTTGATCCTCAATTTGACCTGATTCATGCTGTATTTGAACTGTCGGTGATATCGGTTGAACATAGTTTAGATTTAGGACTTAACAAGTTAAATCAGAACTCGAAATCTATCATGTATTGTCGTCTAAATGTGTAGATAACAGGGTTGTGTTCTATTGTTACAAGATTGATGTTTGATGATGTTTGTCGAATCGCAGGTGGTTCAGACTTAGATCTAGGGTTCATATAATGTCAAATTTAGTATTAAAATATATCCTTAGTGTCGTATTTATCATATTAACAGTTTAGTTAGTTCAATTGTGAAATTTGACTATGCATCAGAGGTTCCGCTCTTAAGGACATATTCTAGTTCCGCTTATCTGAACAACATGAGTTTCCGCTTTTTTGAACAATATTAGGTCCGCTTTTGTGAACAATATTGTGTCCGCTTATTAGTACATATGGTTCCGCTTGTGTGTACATCAGAGGTTCCGCTCATATGAGCATCTTGTGGTTCCGCTCATAATTGCAAGACTTGTGTTTTCGCTCATTGTGCATAGTGTGTTATCACTTGTAAAAATTTTAATGTTTGAAAATTTTCTAAGTGTCTGATTTAGAGTATGTGTTTGATTTGCAGGGTTCTAATATTGTATTTGATCCTCTTCACGTTGTGATTTGGATATTCAGAAATACCCAGATTTGGCAAATTTCAGTGGCATATTGGAGTTTATGGGTCGTATTCCCATCCAGAAGGCATTGACTGATCAAAGACCACTATACAAGTCTCACATTGAACGTTTCTCGAAGAATGCTAGCTACGATGATCAGAACAAAGTTATTTCTTCAATTGTTGAAGTGCATGGTAAGTTGGAAAAGATTCTAGTCACTGAAGCGCTTATTCGTGAAGTTATTAACTTTCCAGATGAAGCAGATTCGCCAATGAGATTTCCGGAAAGAATGGTGAAAGGCTGCATGTTAAGAATGGGATATCAGGGAGCTTTGAATGCTGGGAATTATTTGAAGTCAAAGTTTACAATGCCATACAAGTTCCTGATTCACTGTGTTTTGATGTCTTTAAGTCACACGAAGGGAGGTTATGATGCGATGCGTGACTATCAAATGAATATGGTTACTGCTTTAGTGCTAAACATGAAATACAACTTTTCGCATATTGTGTTTCATTATATGGCAGAGAATATTACGTCAAAGAGCAAGACCTGGACGTATCCGAGGTTTGTGTAGATGTTGATTGATCACGCGTATCCTGAGATTGACAGAAATATAAAGGATGATTTGTTGGTGCAATCACATATGAACAAGATTACAATCAAACAGCTTGTGAAATATCATCCGAACCACCCTGAACCGAAAGTTAGTGCAGAACTCTTTGGTTTCATAAAAGATGCAAACTATATTGATCCAGATCCAGTTGATCACCAGAACTGGAGAAATGAAGTTGAAATGAAAGAAGCAGCATATGCTGAAGAGTTGAAAGTTCTTGAAGATTTCAAAAACACAAAGAATGAGTGGTGAGGGAGAAGACGCAGAAAGGCCACTCCTATAGTTAAAAAGGATGAAGGATCTTCTTCACAACCAAAGAAGAAGCAAAAGAAACTGCTAAAACGTCTTTGATCGAGGAACCTGAAGAAGATAAACAGGTGGTCACTGTGGAAAAGGAAACAATGGTAGCTGCGGAAGATGATCCATTTAATGTTGATGATTTATTTGATACTGATGTCTTAGAGACAGGGCCAACAGTGGTTGCTGATGTTGATAAAGCTGTTAATGTTGAAGTCCAGAAAGGAAAAGAAAAGATTGTTGATGATGTTGAAGGTGATGATGTTGATAAGAGCACAACGAGTTCCTCGAGTTCTTCAGATGAAGAAGTACTTGATGAAACCGAACGTTTACGAAGAATTCAGGAGGAAACAGAAAAAGAGAAGTTATTGAGAAAGAGAAAGAGACAAGAGAAGGACGATGATGATGCTTACGTTCCTTCACCAGAACATGTATCTGAATCACAATCTCCTCCAGGTGCCAGAAAGAAAGCTTGAGGTAGAAAGAAAGTAGTTTCTCCAAAGATTCGCAAAGCTACACCAAAGATCAAAATACCGAAGATTGTGCTCAAGAAGAAACCAACAAAAGAAACCAAGAAACCACCTACACTACCACATGAATCAACACCACCACAATCTCCAATACAATCACCACCCCGACAATCTACACCACCACAACAATCCTCACCACCAAAACAACCAACTCCACCAAGACAACCATCACCTATTCATCAATCACCACCACCACAACAACCCTTTCTCACCTCACAAGAAATATTTCAAACACCTCCACTAACCCAAGGTCAACTTACACCAGGTTATGCAGGATTCAGAAACTTTCCAAATGTTCCTTCAAATTTGAATGTGAGCCTGAATGATGTTGGAGATTTTGATTTTGCCAACACTTCACAAGTAAGGAATGTTGAAAAGAAAGTTGATGAAGTTGTTGCTGAGAACAAGAAGCTTGCAGCTGAAAACAAGAAAGTTATGGATCGTGAGAAAATTCTAGAAATGCGTGTGAAGCGATTGGAGATTGATAATAAAGAGTTGGTGAAAAAGATTGACAGTGATCAATCTGAGATAGACATTTTGAAGGTGAGAGTTGCTGAGCTAGAGGAAGAAAAGGCTCGACGTGATGAACAGAATGAATATTTCAAGTTGAAGAACAAAGAACTTGAAGCAGCTAAAGCTTTCAGAGATCATGAGTTCTACATGTTGAGTAAAGTAGTTGAAAGCATCCTCGGAACGTCTGTAGAGCAAAAGTTTGAAGAGCTGCAAGTTGAAGAGCTCAGAGCTGAACGTCAAGCCAAAATAGACGAGCAAATGAAAGACAAAGGCAAAGGAGTTGAAGGAAGTTCTGCAGTGACAGAAAGATCGATTGTTCGTTCAATGGTAGTTGATAATCCCGAGCCTATTTCTGCTGTTTCTAGTTTGTTTGAAGATTATACTCCTATGAATGAATTGATTGGAGATAGTGATGAGGAAGATGAAGAAGAGGAAGATGAAGAGGAAGATAAAAAGGATGATAAAGTGTATTCTGCGAGCAGTCATGGTTCAGATGATGATGACGATGATGCTCAGGGTGGTACAGGGTTGAAAGTTTCTGAAGCTTCTGCTGAACAGAATGTTGATAATCTGATGAACGATTCAGTGAACGGAGAATCAGGGGGAGTTGATAGACAGGGGGAGTCAGGTGATGCAGAGGATGTTATACAAGCTCACAAATTGATTTTAAGATTGGATACTTATCGTGAAGAAGGAGAGCATTTCCATACTTACACGTTGGAAGCAATTAAGGAAATGACTCGCTTGATGGATCCTAACTTTAAGTTAGATTTTGAAGAAGAAATGAATGCTGAGTTTGAAGAGGAGTTGAATGCTTTTGACATAAATCATCAGTCTGAGTATGAGTATCGGTATGTTGAAGATGCTGATATGTATGCTAGAGTGGAAGTAGAGGACTGGACAGATGATGAAAGAGTTAATGAAGATACCTCACAGTTGCCAACGTTAATGGAATTCTTTACTGAGGAGAATCGTGATGAGTTGCGAAGGAAAGTTGCTGAAATTCTGAAAGATAAAAACTTTAATGGCACTCAGAAAGACATGGCAAAGGAAGAAAGGAAGAAATGGTTTAAAGAAAGTCACGAGAGAAAGTTCAAACGTCCTCTGAAGTATTATCAACATGATAGAAGCGTATCTCTCGGTGACATTATCAGCTGGGGTTTCTTACCGCAAGTTAATGCGTATGCAATCAGAAGAGAATGCGGAGTTCAATACTTTGAAAAGTTGCATGACATTATGTCACATCCATGGTGGGATGTGGACGAATTGTCAAAGGTTAGAACGTTGGGATATAATGCCAGGAAGAACGATATTGCAATGTGGGGATTAATTAAGTTTGAGGCTTTAAGAGATTTGAAGCACTGGAAGCCACATTATCCGAAAAGAGTTACAAGAAGGGATCCAGTGACAGGTGTTGAAGAGACGATATTGAATGTGAAAAAGCCGAAAACGAGGAAGACTATACCAGTTCCTCCAATGGAGCAAGAGTTCTACAAAGGCTTCATGGGCTGGGTTTATAGTTGCATTACTACTGAAGCAATGATTACCTACAGAGCTGGTGGAGAATTGAGAGAGATTCATGTTTATGATCCTATGTGGCTGGTGAATTGGTCTGCAAAGGATATCGAATGTCTTTTCATCAACAAAATTCACTATCAGCAAGAGGACAGAGAGCAGGCCATGCAGTTTCAGCGAGTTGTAACTCTGTGTTTTCAGAAAAGCATTAACTCTGAAACTAAATGGAAGTCTGCATGGTGGTCACTTGATGAGAAAATGAAGAGAAAAGCTAAGAGTGAACGTCAAAAGCTTGAAGAAAAGAGAGGAATGTTTATGAAGATTCAAGCTGAAGAGAAAAAAGCGAGAAAGAAACAGAACGATATGATAAGGAATGCGCTCAGAAGAAAGCCGAAGCCAAGGGAAGAAACATTCAAGTCATTGTGAAGACCCAAGACCAAGACTGAAGACTGCGGCTGTATCCAAGGGGGAGTTTGTTGGTGCATAATGTCTAAAGCCTGCGTCTTAGTCTTAGCTGATCAATGTATAGGGTCTAGTTTGGTTAATTATGTATTGTATAGGGGTTAAATGTGTAAATGTCTAGTTTTAATGTTGAGGTTTTGCTTATATGGACATGTCCATAAGAGCGAAACTACAAGTTTGAGGTTTCGCTTTTATGGTCATGTTCATATGAGCGGAACTACTTCCCCTATAAATACCTAAGTTGTTTTCTCATTTGGCACGTTCATGTCCAGTGTGTAGCCGACCTGCTGCCCGTGTATTTTGTGAAGATTGAATGAGAAAACTGTTTTAAAGTGAATTCATCTGTTTCTACTCATTTCTTGCTTTGATTCATGCCGATTTTGTATTTCCGCTGCATTTTCGGTAGTTGCTAGCTCGAATTGACTCAATTGACTGTCAAATACGGTCCTACACTAGTAAACTCCATAATGTCCCGCTAACATTTTGAAGTCTTCTAACCTTATCGGGATCTTTAATCAAAGAATTAGAAGCTTGAATATTTTTTTCTTTCTCGGTCTTGATATTTAGAGCTTCTGTGACGGTTCGTCTGTCGCTTCGTGTTGACGGAATTATTTCTAAGTAACTTAAACTATTTTTAACAACAAATACAATAAAGTTGTCTAACAGTCACTCCCTATTTGTTGTTAAAAATACAAACAATGCATTTATACTTAGAGATAACAAATAAACTTTCTGAAGATGTATCTTTCTTTTCCTCTTGGCACATTATCATGTAGGCATTTTTTTTTGTGATATTCGTTGACTATATCTTCATTGGCATGAAAGTTTATTTGGCAAACGTCCGACCTTTTATGGATGATCATCTGATTATATTTCATTTCTCGTTATAATTCTTCACCTCGATTTATACTCCCACCTAAATGTAAGCATTATATTTTGCATCCCTACCAACTAGGATATAAGTGTCTTCTAACCAATATAGGATAAGTGTTTAGGCTGTCGACTGATGAGGCTTCAAACAATAACGAATCATGCAAGGCTATAAAAAATGATCTTGAACCGTCGAGGTTTTTTTTTCGGATCAGAATTTCTGATGAATCTGATGAAATTTCTGATAAAACCGAGAGAAAAAAATCATCGTTTTTTTGGTTACAGAATTTCTGATATTTTCTGATCAATCTGATCACATTTCTGATAAAATAATCAGAAAATCTGATAAATTTTTTTTTGTTAACAGAATTTCTGATGGAATCTGATAATTCTGATGAAATTTCTGATAAAAAATCAGAAAATCTGAGAAAAAAGTTTTTTATTTTTTTTAAATTTTAACAGAATTTCTGATGGAATCTGATAATTCTGATGAAATTTCTGATAAAAAATCTGAAAATCTGAAAAAAAATACTTTTTTTTTATTTTTTTTAACAGAATTTCGGATGTTTTCTGATCAATCTGATGACATTTCTGATAATCTGACGATCGCTTCAGAAATCTGAAAAAAGTTATTTTTTTAACAGAAAATCTGACGAACGCATCAGAAATCATCAGAAAATCTGACGATCGCTTCAGAAAATTCGATTTTTTTTTTTAAGACGAGAGGGAATAAGTAGAAAAAAATATATTACTTACACATATTGTTCTGGTGCAAGTCTAAGTACATGTTCTTTTCTTCAAGGAATATTTTGTGAAAACCTTTTTTTTTTAAAGATAATAATTATGAGTACATTTTCTAAAGTTTCACACAGTTTTTTTAATCTCTTTTTATCACTATCATTCCTTTTTTTTTTTGAAGATTAACTAACCAGAATTTGGAGTTATTTCATTTAATAAGATACGAACAAACTTTCTTTTATCAGAAACTTTCTTTTTAGATGTCAAAATTTTTCTTTCTCATAGACTAAAGTTCATTTATCTTTGTTTAACTCCTTTTTTTGTGTTTTTTTTTTATATCCTTTTTCTACACCTCTTTTTATACCTCAAAAAAAAAAAAAAACTAATAGAGATAATAAAGATAATAGTAATAAAAGCAATAGTAATGAAAGTAACAGAAAAAAAATAATAGCTCTACTACATGCTTTATTTTTTTTTTGGGATCTGCAAAAAAAAAAAAAAAAAAAAAACTTTTTACCTTTAACAGATCAAGAATATACGTCTCTCTTACAGGAGCAAGGGATCTTGGAAATAACTTATCCAATCTGCTCTGATACCACTTGTTGGTCCCCTACGACGGCCTTGTTCGAACGGTGCAACTTTCTTCGCTCGTTGAGACGGGTGTTTGTGAAGTATATAAAT
Source organism: Helianthus annuus (assembly GCF_002127325.2). Lineage (NCBI taxonomy): Eukaryota > Viridiplantae > Streptophyta > Magnoliopsida > Asterales > Asteraceae > Helianthus > Helianthus annuus. Next base: position 41,466,573 of record NC_035436.2, on the reverse strand, counting down.
ATTCAAAAGAGTAAAAAAATATAGACAGTGAGAGCGATATATCTTCAATAATTAATTCTTATTAAATAAAGAAGAAGGGGTTGATCCGAGAATAAACTCGAATCTAAATGTCACCCCCTGGGCCAAACCAGGGGGTAAACTCTCATGAAAACTCTATTTTAAATATTAAAATACAAAAAGCGCACATAATTCCTATGAAGGAGTTATGTATTTATAGAGATTTCTCATGGCCTATCTCAAATATGATTGGTTGATAGGAAATTGGTTTGTGTGCCCATCCATTATTTAATGTGGCTTATCTTCTTTTGTCACCAACTTGCCTCTTTTTCATTTCTGTTGAAACCTTCTACTTGAGATAAAATATCTTTCTGATGAAGTGCTTTTAGAAAAGGAAAGATTCATTTTCAATTTTCTGGTGAATGCTTTTTAAAAGGAAATATTCCCTTTCCCTTCTCTAGTGAATTCTTTCCTAAAGGAAAGATTCATTCTTCTCTGTTGACTTCTCTTCAATAGGAAAAAGATTCCTTTCGTTCTTCATTTTTTTTTATGGAAGCATTTTTCATAGAAAAATATTATGTGTTAATAAGATATATTATCTTATTAACACAATTCTTTGACTTTGTATCTAGTAAACTCCATAATGTCCCGCTAACATTTTGAAGTCTTCTAACCTTATCGAGATCTTTAATCAAAGAATTAGAAGCTTGAATATTTTTTCTTTCTCGGTCTTCATATTTAGAGCTTCTGTGACGGTTCGTCGGTCGCTTCGTGTTGACGGAATTATTTCTAAGTAACTTAAACTATTTTTAACAACAAATACAATAAAGTTGCCTAACAACTCGTAATCAACCTCCACCTCCCCCACTGCCAAAGACTGCTGAAGAGCTGAACGCTCTACTAGAAGAAAGGATCTCCGCAGCTATCGCCCAGTACGAGGCGAACCGCACCGAAGACAGTGGAGGACCAAGCAATGCTAGACGTAACGGACATGGAGATTCGTCTGAAGGAAACGCAGCTCAAGGTAACCTTAAGGCAGTTTGCTAAGAATGGAGGAATTTATGAACGGTCTTTGTGTCATTATTTCTTCGATTGCTCACGTGTGAGTTGGTTGGAATCAATTACAGGCTGCACCTTCAAGCAGTTTCTCGAGTGCAAACCACTAAACAATGATGGCACAGGGGTGTAGTGGCATTTGTACGTTGGACGGAAAAGACTGAAGCCACTATCCGCAAGAGCAAGTGTACTGCGGATCAGCAAGTCACTTTCGCTACTGGGTTGTTTGTCGATGAAGCTCTGACGTGGTGGAACTTGCAAGTTCAAACTCTGGGTGATGATGCTGCATACGGCATGACGTGGGATGAGCTAAAAGAACGTATGAGAGAGAAGTATTGCTCTCTTGCTGAACTCCAAAGGTTGGAGACTGAGTTTTGGCATTTGACCATGGAAGGTGCTGACATTACTGGTTACACTCGAAGATTCCATAATTTGTCAAGGGTGATCCCCTACATGGTGACACCTGAATTTGAGTGCGTTGAATGCTACATCTGGGGATTGGCCCCGGAATTTCGCAGTTTGGTAACTTCGGCCAAACCCAAAACAATCACAGAGGCTGTAACTCTGGCTGTCAGCCTTACTGAAGATGTAGTTCGTATGAAGAAGCTATCGCTGAACCCAACAGAGAAGACCGAGACGCATGCTGAGTCGTCTGGTGACAAGAAGAGAAAGCATTTGAATCTGAACCAAGCAACCCACAACAACAACAAGAGTTTCAACAACAAGAAGCGTGACAGTAACCCGCCACAGGAGGCGAGAACTCCTGCAACCATGAATGACGCTCCAGCTAAGGGATACCTGGGCACTCTGCCCAAATGCCATCAGTGCAAACTGTGACAACTCGAACCTTAGACTTACTTTGTGCAACGATACGTGTTTACGAGAACGTTATTAATTGAATGAATACTTGATATGTTATGTTTATGTGCATTATGTGTGTATGTATGTTATGTGTTGCACGAGCCCAAACCACACACTAAAACCCGATCGCACAAGGCTAACTGGTCACACAAGCCCATTTTGGGCCACTCCTTGTAATCGGACACCATAGGCAGCCGAGTTGGGCTCGACCCATTCTCCACTCGCAAACACTAAACCAAGTTAGGAGGTTTTGTTCTCTCATTGTTACCAAAACACTCACACACACAACCCTACTTCTCTCTCGTCTCTCTCTCTCTTGCGACCGGAATCGGAATCGAAGACAACCCTCTTCTCGAAGCCGGCGATCCCCTCATCCTCTCTTCGGTTTCGTTCCATCTCAACCGATTAGTATATGTTTACCGATGTTATGTTTGGCAATGAGGATTGAATACGTTTACACTAGGGTTTATGATGGTGATATTAGTGATAATACTCTTGTTAACCGGCTGCATGATTATTGAATTGAATTGGTGTTGGTAACATGTTAAATTGGTTCGGATATTGCTTGATAACCGGCTGTGATTAAAGAATTAGGTTGCATGTTAGATAAAGGAGTCGATTTGGTTTGAATGATGATCCGATTCTATGCTTGATTAATTGATGATTGCTGTTCTTGATGATGATGATATGAATATACTTTGAATTGTTTGAAACTGTTGTTTGATCTGATTTCCGAAACTGCCTTAGATGTTTGCTAGAATCACAGATAAATCATTGCATGAATTATGGAAATCAGTTACACACTTGGTTGCGACCCAGATTGCTAGTCGGGAACCCACAGTCTCGACTCGAGACCACAACAGCATCAGTCGAAACCACGGTTACGAGTCCTGTTGCGACTCGTAACCAGACCATGACAAGCCGAGACCGAGGTTGCGAGTCCCGTTGCGACTCGTAACCGGACCATGTCAAGCCGAAACCACTGTTGCGACTCGAGATCGTTAGTTGCGACTCGAAACCCGCCACTTCGCACACACTATTTTGGACTCACATTTGTCACGGGCCCAATTGATTGGGCCAAGTAATTGGACTTGTTTACATATCTGCTAATTGGACTGCTATAACTTTTTGGACCGGGCTTTATGGGAATTCGCACAACAGGTTGGGCCGGGTTATGTTGGGCCAAGATTAGAACGCACAAGTATGCTCTTGACTGCTAAGTGTTACCATGTTCTATAAGTGCTCGAAACATGTTAACTTGTATATATTATACGTGCATTACGTGAAGTCAAAACCTGACTTGTATTATAACCGTGATAGGACGTGGTTGACCATTTACTAGCTTACCTGTACTCTTTGTGTATCTGCCGAGCAAACCAAGGTGAGTTCACACAGCCAAGGCATGGGATTCCTGGGTTGGGAATTGGGTTGGATATGTTGATATTGAAAGAGTTACTCGTACTTACGCATTCATTAGACTATAGACCATCGTCCTCAGGATAGTCAGGATACGTTACGTAAAGCCTACGTAACCCAGTATTTGCCATTTGTCTCCCGGGTCGGGAGGACACGTTACGTAAAGCCTACGTAACCTAATACCTTCTACTCTCTTCCGGGTCGGAAGGACACGCTGCGTAAAGCCTACGTAGCCACCCACGCGTACCACTGTCCTCGGGGAAGGGCACGTCACGTAAAGCCTACGTGACCCAGTACGTATTCCTGTTCTCGGTTTAAGAAGAACACATGGTTGCACTAGTCTAGTAAGTACCATAATGGGAATCCCCCATTGTTAAGGATAAACGTGAGAATCCCTCACAAATAGTATATACTTGTATGGGAAGCCCCCACTAGATGAACTTACGCATTACTGTTACGAACTTACTTTCTGTGAACTCGCTCAACTAGTTTGTTGATTATTTGCTGCATGCCTTGCAGGACCTTAGGTACATTATGGAGCTTGCACAAGGAGGAGCGGGTCGTTGTGGGATTCGGATCATGAACGATATTTGAACTTATAACTATTTTGAGTTTACAATACTATGCTTCCGCTACTTAAACAATGTTTGGTTTTGAAACATCAATCATGCCATGATGAATTACATTAATTACTTTTATTATTATTAAATGCTATGTTTGATATGATTGATGGCTTGATCCTGGTCACGTCACGCCTCCAAGCGGTGGTACTCCGCGTGTGGGATTTTGGGGGTGTGACAGATTGGTATCAGAGCCATTGGTTATAGAGAACTAGGTTTTAATATGGGGAAAACGTTTTATTAAAACCAGACTATAACCAGAACAGTGCTCTCAACGATCCACAATGACGCTTCGCTCCACGTGCAAGACTCGACATCCTAGGTAATAAGGTTTATGTTTATTGCCTGTTTGCTAGAACTGCTTAGAACTTTGCTCGCATTACACTTAGATACACATGACTTCATGGGAACACCTACGTGCTTACACTTTTCTGTCATCGCCCTACTCGCGAACCACTCTCATTTACGTTACTTTTACTATGAAGATCATGTCTGGAAGAATTAACATGACACAAGCCCAGCTAGAGGCTCTCGTTCAAGCTCAAGTTGCTGCGGCACTTGCAGCTGCTTAAGCAGGTAGTATACCCTGCAGTATAGATTTATACCAGGATCCTTAGATCCTGTAGTAACTCTCGTATTTAATCTCGTCCAATTCGTACACAATAGGTCAACACGCGCAGCAACCTGTCTGCACATTCAAGAACTTCATGGACTGTCGTCCAAGTACCTTCAGCGGCACAGAGGGGGCAGTGGGACTCCTCCACTGGTTTGAAAAGCTAGAGTCAGTATTCGAAAATGTGCGAGTGCCCGGAGGCTCGCAAGGTCAAGTATGCCACTGGCACCTTGGAAGGAATCGCGCTAACCTGGTGGAACGCGCAGGTGCAAATTCTGGGGTTGGCAGCTGCTAACGCCACCCCATGGAACGATTTCAAGGAACTCATCAATCGTGAGTATTGCACGCGTGAAGATATTCACAAGTTGGAAGACGAGCTGTATAATTTGAAAATGGTTGGATCAGAGATCGAAGCGTATACTAAACGGTCGAATGAGCTGGCCGTATTGTGCCCAACTATGGTGGACCCTCCATACAAGCGCATCGAGATGTATCTCAAGGGGTTGGCACCAGAAATCCAGAGCCATGTTACCTCGGCTAATCTCGATAACATCCAGGATATTCAACGCCTCGCTCATCGCATCACCGACCAGGCAGTGGACCAGAATAAACTGCCTAAGCGTGTCAACGCTACTGCTACAGTCACTCCTTCAGCTACTCCTGCTACTACTAGCGACAGCAAAAGAAAGTGGGATGGAGATTCCAGTAAAGGTTCAGCATCTGTTCAGTCTCAAGCTCAGCAACAGAAGACTGATCACTACCAGAGTCCTGGTCAACAATCCTCTGGTGGTCATAGACGGGGAAGATATCAGGGATTTCATCCCAAGTGTCACAACTGCAACAGGCACCATAGCGGCCCATGCAACAAGGGTCGTTGTCAAAGGTGTCTCAAAATGGGGCATGAGGCCAAAGACTGTAGGAGTCCACGGCCTGCGAATCAAAACCAGCAACCTCAACTACCAGCTCCGCAGAACCAGAACCAGAATCAGCAACAGCAGCCACAGCGTGGAAACCGGGGATGTTTCCAGTGTGGGGCTGAAGGTCATTTCAAACGCGATTGTCCTCAGTTGAACCAGAATCGCAACAACAATAACCAGGGCAACGGGAACAACAACGGTGGGAACAACAACAACAATGGCAACGAGGCAAGAGGTCGAGCTTTCGTTTTGGGAAGAGGAGACGCAGTGAACGATCCCAATGTGGTTATGGGTAAGTTTCTCCTCGACAATATATATGTTACTGTTTTGTTTGATTCGGGTGCGGATACAAGCTATATGTCTGTGAAAATGTGTCAACTGCTAAAACGTACACCAACACTTCTACCCACCAAACACGTAGTAGAGTTAGCTAACGGTAAAAGTCTAGAAGCCACGCACGTAGTTCAGGGTTGTAATCTTATCCTAGCTGGTCAAGCTTTCTCTATCGATCTCATTCCCATAGTTTTGGGTAGCTTCGACGTCGTGATTGGGATGGATTGGCTATCCCAACACCAGGCAGAAATCTTATGCAGTGAGAAGATAATTCGCATTCCACGCTCTGGTCAAGAACCTCTCGAAGTACAAGGCGACAAGAGTGGTGCAGTGGTTGGCATCATCTCTTTCTTAAAGGCGCAGAAATGTTTACGAAAGGGGCACACTGCCATTCTGGCACTCGTTACAGACGCATCAGCAAAGGAAAAGAAATTGGAAGATATTCCAATTGTACGTGACTACCCTCAGGTGTTTCCTGAAGACTTACCTGGCTTACCGCCTCATCGTCGGGTCGAATTTCAAATCGAGCTCGCTCCAGGAGCAGCACCCATAGCTCGCGCACCATACCGTCTAGCTCCATCAGAATTGGAAGAATTGTCAAAACAGCTGCAAGAGCTCTTGGAAAAGGGCTTCATTCGTCCAAGCTCTTCGCCATGGGGAGCTCCAGTACTTTTCGTGAAAAAGAAAGACGGTACGTTCAGGATGTGTATCGACTACCGTGAACTCAACAAGGTAACGGTGAAGAACCGTTATCCTCTTCCACGCATCGACGACTTATTCGACCAGTTGCTAGGGTCGTGCTACTATTCGAAGATAGACTTGAGGTCTGGTTATCATCAGTTGAGAGTCCGGGAGGAGGACGTCTCCAAAACTGCCTTCAGAACTCGTTACGGCCACTACGAGTTTCTTGTCATGCCGTTCGGGTTAACGAACGCGCCTGCCGTATTTATGGATCTTATGAACAGGGTGTGCAAACCCTATCTTGACAAGTTCGTCATAGTATTCATCGACGACATTCTGATCTACTCCAAGAGTCAGGAGGAGCACGAGCAGCACCTACGCCTTATTTTGGAAATTCTTCGAAAGGAACAGCTGTACGCTAAGTTTTCGAAATGCGACTTTTGGCTTCGTGAAGTCCACTTCTTAGGCCATGTAGTGAACAAGGATGGGATCCATGTCGATCCATCCAAGGTAGACTCGATTAGGAACTGGCCTGCACCACGAACGCCAACGGAAATACGCCAATTTTTGGGTTTGGCAGGTTATTATCGGCGGTTCATCAAAGACTTTTCAAAGATTGCTCAGCCGCTTACACTACTGACACAGAAGGGTGTAGTTTATCGCTGGGGAGAGCCCCAGGAGACAGCTTTTCAGTACTTAAAGGATAGGCTTTGCAGCGCACCTATTCTCTCATTGCCAGAGGGCACAGATGACGTCGTAGTATATTGTGACGCATCAATACAGGGTCTGGGTTGCGTATTGATGCAGCGAGATAAAGTTATTGCCTACGCCTCTCGTCAACTAAAGGTTCATGAACGGAACTACACGACGCACAATTTAGAGCTGGGAGCTGTTGTTTTCGCGCTTAAGATATGGCGACACTACCTGTACGGCACCAGGTGCACGATTTACACCGATCACCGGAGTCTCGAGCATATTTTCAAGCAAAAGGAATTGAATATGCGTCAACGGCGATGGGTCGAGTTACTGAACGACTACGAATGCGCTATCAAGTACCATCCAGGCAAAGCCAATGTTGTGGCTGACGCCCTTAGTCGGAAGGACACCTTACCGAAGCGCGTGCGAGCGCTACAGCTTACGATTCAGTCTAGCCTTCCTGCGCAGATACGAGATGCTCAGGTAGAAGCATTGAAACCAGAAAACGTCAAAGCTGAAGCCTTACGCGGCTCACGACAACGTATGGAATAGAAGGCAGACGACGCCTACTATGTAACGGGGCGTATTTGGGTCCCACTTTATGGCGGTCTACGAGAGCTTGTGATGGACGAAGCACACAAGTCTCGCTACTCGGTACATCCAGGGTCGGATAAAATGTACCACGACATCAAAACTACTTATTGGTGGCCAAGCATGAAGGCCCACATCGCTACGTACGTTGGAAAATGCTTGACCTGTGCGAGAGTCAAGGTTGAATACCAGAAACCAGCGGGCCTACTTCAGCAGCCTAAGATACCTCAATGGAAATGGGAAGAAATTTCCATGGACTTCGTTACAGGCCTACCTAGATCTCAGCGTGGGAACGATACCATATGGGTGATCGTAGATCGACTCACCAAGTCTGCACACTTCCTGGCTATAAAGGAAACGGATAAGTTCTCCACTCTCGCAGACATCTACCTCAAAGAAGTTGTTTCAAGGCACGGGGTGCCCATATCTATCATTTCGGATCGCGATGCACGATTCACGTCAGAACTATGGCAAGCAATGCACAAATCTTTCGGCTCACGATTAGACATGAGCACAGCATATCATCCTCAGACCGATGGGCAGTCTGAGAGAACGATCCAAACTCTCGAAGACATGCTTCGAGCATGTGTTATCGATTTCGGCAACGGCTGGGAAAAGCACCTCCCTTTGGTGGAGTTCTCGTATAATAATAGTTATCACACCAGCATCCAAGCCGCTCCATTCGAGGCATTGTACGGACGTAAATGCCGGTCACCTCTCTGTTGGGCAGAGGTGGGGGATAGTCAGATTACGGGTCCAGAGATAGTAGTGGACGCCACCGAAAAGATTGCACAGATACGACAACGCATGGCGGCAGCACGCGACCGTCAGAAAGCCTACGCGGACAAGCGTAGAAAGCCTTTGGAATTTCAGGTCGGGGACCGGGTATTACTTAAAGTCTCACCCTGGAAGGGTGTGGTTCGTTTCGGCAAACGGGGCAAACTAAATCCGCGGTACGTCGGACCGTTCGAAATCATAGAAAAGATTGGCAAGGTAGCCTACAGATTGAACCTACCAGCTGAACTCGGGGCAGTTCACAATGTTTTTCATGTGTCGAACCTAAAGAAGTGCCTATCAGATGAAACCCTCATCATTCCTTTTAAGGAACTCACTATCGACGAGCGGTTGCAGTTCGTCGAGGAACCAGTAGAAATCACGGACCGGGATGTGAAGGTCCTCAAAAACAAAAGAATCCCTCTTGTTCGAGTTCGTTGGAACTCCAAACGTGGTCCAGAGTACACCTGGGAACGCGAAGACAGGATGACAGAAAAGTACCCCTAGTTATTCGAAACCAATGCAACCACTGCTGAGGATGAAGCTACTACTTCGGAATTTCGGGACGAAATTCCAGATCAACGGGGGGAGGATGTGACACCCCAGGAAAACCGGTGAACGTTTGAACTTACCTAGCTTCCTCAGTGAGTGCATACCAAATTTCGGGACGAAATTTCCAATTAGTTGGGGATAATGTGACAACTCGAACCTTAGACTTACTTTGTGCAACGATACGTGTTTACGAGAACGTTATTAATTGAATGAATACTTGATATGTTATGTTTATGTGCATTATGTGTGTATGTATGTTATGTGTTGAACGAGCCCAAACCACACACTAAAACCCGATCGCACAAGGCTAACTGGTCACACAAGCCCATTTCGGGCCATTCCTTGTAATCGGACACCATAGGCAGCCGAGTTGGGCTCGGCCCATTCTCCACTCGCAAACACTAAACCAAGTAAGGAGGTTTTGTTCTCTCATTGTTACCAAAACACTCACACACACAACCCTACTTCTCTCTCGTCTCTCTCTCTCTTGCGACCGGAATCGGAATCGAAGACAACCCTCTTCTCGAAGCCGGCGATCCCCTCACCCTCTCTTCGGTTTCGTTCCATCTCAACCGGTTAGTATATGTTTACCGATGTTATGTTTGGTAATGAGGATTGAATACGTTTACACTAGGGTTCATGATGGTGATATTAGTGATAATACTCTTGTTAACCGGCTGCATGATTATTGAATTGAATTGGTGTTGGTAACATGTTAAATTGGTTCGGATATTGCTTGATAACCGGCTGTGATTAAAGAATTAGGTTGCATGTTAGATAAAGGAGTCGATTTGGTTTGAATGATGATCCGATTCTATGCTTGATTAATTGATGATTGCTGTTCTTGATGATGATGATATGAATATACTTTGAATTGTTTGAAACTGTTGTTTGATCTGATTTCCGAAACTGCCTTAGATGTTTGCTAGAATCACGGATAAATCATTGCATGAATTATGGAAATCAGTTACACACTTGGTTGCGACCCAGATTGCGAGTCGGGAACCCACAGTCTCGACTCGAGACCACAACAGCATCAGTCGAAACCACGGTTACGAGTCCTGTTGCGACTCGTAACCAGACCATGACAAGCCGAGACCGAGGTTGCGAGTCCCGTTGCGACTCGTAACCGGACCATGTCAAGCCGAAACCACTGTTGCGACTCGAGATCGTTAGTTGCGACTCGAAACCCGCCACTTCGCACACACTATTTTGGACTCACATTTGTCACGGGCCCAATTGATTGGGCCAAGTAATTGGACTTGTTTACATATCTGCTAATTGGACTGCTATAACTTTTTGGACCGGGCTTTATGGGAATTCGCACAACAGGTTGGGCCGGGTTATGTTGGGCCAAGATTAGAACGCACAAGTATGCTCTTGACTGCTATGTGTTACCATGTTCTGTAAGTGCTCGAAACATGTTAACTTGTATGTTTTATACGTGCATTACGTGAAGTCAAAACCTGACTTGTATTATAACCATGATAGGACGTGGTTGACCATTTACTAGCTTACCTGTACTCTTTGTGTATCTGCCGAGCAAACCAAGGTGAGTTCACACAGCCAAGGCATGGGATTCCCGGGTTGGGAATTGGGTTAGATATGTTGATATTGAAAGAGTTACTCGTACTTACGCATTCACTAGACTATAGACCATCGTCCTCAGGATAGTCAGGATATGTTACGTAAAGCCTACGTAACCCAGTATTTGCCATTTGTCTCCCGGGTCGGGAGGACACGTTACGTAAAGCCTACGTAACCTAATACCTTCTACTGTCTTCCGGGTCGGAAGGACACGCTGCGTAAAGCCTACGTAGCCACCCACGCGTACCACTGTCCTCGGTGAAGGGCACGTCACGTAAAGCCTACGTGACCTAGTACGTATTCCTGTTCTCGGTTTAAGAAGAACACATGGTTGCACTAGTCTAGTAAGTACCATAATGGGAATCCCCCATTGTTAAGGATAAACGTGAGAATCCCTCACAAATAGTATATACTTGTATGGGAAGCCCCCACTAGATGAACTTACGCATTACTGTTACGAACTTACTTTCTGTGAACTCGCTCAACTAGTTTGTTGATTATTTGCTGCATGCCTTGCAAGACCTTAGGTACATTATGGAGCTTGCACAAGGAGGAGCGGGTCGTTGTGGGATTCGGATCATGAACGATATTTGAACTTATAACTATTTTGAGTTTACAATACTATGCTTCCGCTACTTAAACAATGTTTGGTTTTGAAACATCAATCATGCCATGATGAATTACATTAATTACTTTTATTATTATTAAATGCTATGTTTGATATGATTGATGGCTTGATCTTGGTCACGTCACGCCTCCAAGCGGTGGTACTCCGCGTGTGGGATTTTGGGGGTGTGACACAAACGTCATCACGAAGGAGTTTGTCGCATTCCAAAGTGTGACAAGTGTGGATAGCTGGGTCACCGCACTGAAGACTGTTGGGGTAAAGGAAAGAACGGGAATGGAAACCGCAACAATGTCGGTAATAGAAATGGGGGAAATGGGAATGGCAACGGTAACCAAACTGGGAATGGAGCTGGGCGAAACCAAGGATGCTTCAGTTGTGGATGCAATGATCATTTCATGAAGGACTGCCCAAAAGGAAACAATGCTCAGGCTCGAGCATTTGTGATTGGAGCAAAGAACGCACGCGAGGACCCTAATGTGGTCACCGGTACCTTTCTCGTAAACAATCACTTTGCATCCATATTATTTGACACTGGTGCCGATTATAGTTTCATGTCTGTGGAATTTAAACGCATGCTTGGAATAGAATCCAGTAAATTAGATATTCCTTATTCTATAGAACTAGCCAATGGTAAGATTATTGAATCGGGCAAAGTTGTTAGAGGCTGCATATTAGAACTTGGTGAACAAAGATTTAGCATCGACCTCTTACCTATTCAATTGGGTAGCTTCGATGTAGTGGTCGGAATGGACTGGTTGTCCAAGAACAAAGCTGAAGTTATTTGTCATGAGAAAATCATTCGCATCCCCTTGGCGGATGATGAAAATCTCAACGTACATGGAGAAAAACGAGACGCGCCTCTGCGAATCATCAGTTGCATGAAGGCTCAGAAGTGCTTAAGGAAAGGATGTGTTGCTTTCCTAGCTCACGTTGTAGACAAGAAGGCTGAGGAGCCGAAACTCGAAGACATTCCTGTGGTGAAGGAATTCCCTGATGTTTTTCTCGAAGATCTGCCAGGATTACCTCCGCAACGACAAGTCGAATTCCGTATAGACTTGGTTCCACGAGCCGCTCCTGTAGCCAAGGCACCCTATCGACTTGCACCATCCGAGATGCAAGAATTATGTACACAACTCCAGGAGTTGTTGGATAAAGGATTCATAAGGCCAAGCTTCTCGCCCTAGGGAGCTCCAGTATTGTTCTTGAAGAAAAAGGATGGAACTCTGTGGATGTGTATCGATTAGAGAGAACTGAACAAGCTCACAATCAAGAACCAGTACCCACTACCGAGGATTGATGACTTATTTAATCAGTTAAAAGGATCAAGCTACTATTCCAAGATTGATCTTCGATCTGGATACCATCAGCTAAGGATACAAGAGGAAAGCGTACCAAAGACTACATTCAGAAGACGCTATGGGCATTACGAGTTTCTTGTGATGCCATTCGGACTGACGAACGCGCCAGCGGTATTTATAGATCTGATGAACCGCGTATGCAAACCATACCTCGACAAATTCGTGATTGTATTTATTAATGATATCCTGATCTACTCACGGACGAAAGAAGAGCACGAGCAACACCTCAGAACCATACTAGAACTACTGAAGAAAGAGAAACTCTATGCAAAATTCTCAAAGTGCGAATTCTGGATTCGCGAAGTTCAATTTCTTGGTCACGTTTGTGAATGAGAAGGGCATTCATGTAGACCCATCCAAGATTGAAGCAATAATGAATTGGGAAGCCCCCAAAACCCCAACCGAAGTTCGACAATTTTTGGGCTTAGCGTGGTGCGTTGAAATATATGGTGCCAGATGAAGAGGGAGCCTTATACTTTAAGAAGCGTATTTGGGTTCCGCACTATGGCGGTATTCGAGAAGTCATCATTGATGAAGCGCACAAATCGAGATACTCGATCCACCCAGGATCGGACAAGGATACTATTGGTGGCCGAGACTCAAGAGTGATGTTGTTGTTTGTGTTGGAAAATGCCTAACTTGTGCCAAGGATAAGGCTGAACATCAGAAACCGTCTGGCCTACTACAAAAACCAGAGATACCCATGTGGAAGTGGGAGCAAATCTCGATGGACTTCATAACGAAATTACCCAAGACCCCTAGAGGGCACGATATGATATGGGTGATAGTCGATCGGCTAATGAACTCTGCACATTTCCTACCAGTCTGAGAGAATGATAGCACTGAAAGCTTGCTGAGATATACCTAAAGGAAATTGTGACGCGTCATGGAGTGCCTATCTCAATTATTTCAGACAGAGACGGACGCTTTGTCTCAAGAATCTGGCGATCCTTTCAGGAAGCTTTTGGAACTCAGTTAGATCTGAGCACCACATTCCATCCCCAAACAGACGGCCAGAGTGAACGGACTATACAAACATTAGAAGATATGCTTCGCGCATGTGTCATGGACCTAGGCGGCAGCTGGGATACTCACCTACCTTTGGTTGAGTTTTCCTACAATAATAGTTATCAAACAAGCATCAAAGCCGCACCATTCGAAGCTCTGTATGGTCGCAAGTGCCGATTGCCCTTATGTTGGGCAGACGCTGGAGATAAACGTATGGTTGGTCCTGAACTTGTACAAGAGACGACCGACAAGATTACGCAGATCCGAGAGCGCATTAAGGCGGCTCAAGATCGACAAAAGAGCTACGCTGATCAAAGACGAAAACCATTAAAATTCGAGGTGGGAGACAAAATGTTGTTAAAGGTCTCACCTCGGAAGGGCGTAGTCAGATTTGGAAAGCGTGGAAAGCTGAATCCACGATACATCGGACCATTCAAGATCTTAGAAAGATTGGTACCGTAGCGTACAAGTTGGAATTACCGGAAGAACTTAATGGAGTGCATGATACGTTCCATGTATCCAACCTCAAGAAGAGTCCAACACAAGAAAACGTGATCATCCCTGCGGATGAAGTGCATATTGATGACACCCTCCGATTTATAGAACAACCTGTTGAGATTACCGACTGGAAAGTCAACAAGACCAGAAGGAGCAGTGTCAAACTTGCCAAAGTATGTTGGAACTCTAAGCACGGACCCGAGTACACGTGGGAATGTGAAGACCAGTTTAAAGAAAAGTATCCCCACTTGTTCAAGAAGACTCCTGCCAGAGCTAGTTCCGGCTGAATTTCGGGACGAAATTCTTTTAACGGGGGGAGACTGTGACAATTGGCACCAAACCGGTAATTTCCATACACTTTATATATTATTTAATGAATGTAATTATGTGCTTTAATGTCAACATTATCTGATAGCATACTATACAAGTGAATTCATGCACGTTTTATACTACAAAACATTACGTTATGCATTAACGAGAGCGTTGCGTCAGAAATACTAGTAAACTCACCGGTAAGACACAATATGCCAACAACTCTGCAGAAAGCAGTCAGGCAATAGAATTGGAGCCTAGGTGAAGGTCCAGCGACAAGAATACATTAAAACCCAATTGTTGGATCGGTTCCGTGACCCTAAACAGTCAGTAAAGGCAGTTCATCATCATTTGCTAAGGGGGAATCAAAGCAAACAACGTCACACAGCTTGTTCCTTTTAACTTTCTTTCTATTACTGCTTTTCTGAGTCTTTTACAATGATTCTAACACGATTTTGACATCACCTCGTCTCAGATTCAATGACCTGATTCCGCTCCAACTGTTTCAAATGAACTCAACCTACACCTATATATAGAGCCAGTGATTTCGCTTGAAATGCCCAAGCGATATCTGATTCCGCTTGAAACCACTCAAGCGAAATCACCTGATTACATTTGGAGCGGAATACCTAAGTTTGATGTTCGAGTGGAATAACTATGATATCCTGATTTCGCTTGAAATGACATGTTTGTCATTTCAAGCAGAATTACATCAAATAACCCACTTTTCTTGTTTTCTAACTCTAAACTCCTATCTAGACCTGAGACTCGATTAAGATGTAGTAAAAAGACATTTAGTGCACCAACAGACTCCCCCTTGGATGTTGACGAAGTCTTCGGCGTCGAGTCATCAGTCTTGGTCTCTTTCCAAACTTGTCTTCACGTTGTAAAAATTTTCTCTTCACACGTTCAGCATCTCATCCTGTCTCTATCTTTAATCTTCAATCTCCCCTTTGACTGTTGATCCAGAATTCTGACTCCCCCTTTCACAGACTCCTCCTCTCAGTAAGCTGGGACTTGAATTTCTGGTTCAAACTTTGTCATTTTGTTGCCGTGGGGATTTTGATATCCACAACCTGTTTCTCAAACATATAACATTACAAACTATAGACTTTAAACAATAAATCACATTATCTATCAGTTTCAGAAATCCACTCAGGTATGCAGGTCCAAATTAATGACCCTGATTACTCAATTAATCTACCAAGTCCAACTTAATGACCTTGGTTGATTTCAGACAAATCAAACTGATTTCTTTGTTCAAGATTTTCAAACATCTTCCGAAAATTACTTTTCAAATTAATGAACTTGATTTTGACTTTTCATCAATCAGATTTTAACAAGATAAGCTCTCCTCATCCTCCAGTCCAGAAAACTTCCTACATCTGCTTTTACTTCGAGAATCAGACAATCAACTTTCTACTCTGGTTTGTCGGAAAAAAAAGCAGAAATAAATCTTTTTGGATTTTTAATAAAGTTTCTAAACTAGAAATGAAATACATAGACTTAAATGCAGAATGTAATTGAAGTAAACTATTTACAAACATATTTTTGGTGAGCGTGTTAGGGAATCATATCAGTTATCAGACAAGTTACAAATACCGTTAAGCTTTAATTTCATACACAGAATTAAACAATTCACGTAGATTGTTGATATGCTGATCCACTTAAATTCTCACACAATTTTCATTCTGTTCAGGATACGAATTAGGTGAATTAAGAACTTAAACTCATTCATGTGTCCCACCTATTGAATATACTCCCGTATCCAGATCCCAATATTCAGTCTTACAGGTGAGTATACCACAGATGATATTTGTAAGGGGTTAGATGCGAAACCGTGAGAGCTCAGGTCAGAACTTCCTTCAGCAAAGAGATGACGGTTCGACTTTCGGTGTGTCCCCTTTAGACGATCTTTTTTACAACAGCAATGATTATCAATTTTATTGTTTCGTCAATTTGCTGAGGGCTGTGCTATGTTTCAAGCAATGCGGAAAGTATTATTCGGGGACTAGGTCAAAACTTCCATTCAGCAGAAGTCCCGGAATAATACCCCAGATATCACTGAGTATAAAGACCTAGTATTTCAGAAAGAGGAACCTTTCAAACGAGATTTCAGGGGTTACCTATATATCCAAGTAGTGTTCCCCACGAAATAAGTAAGTAAAGATTTTAAGTTTATATCCCGAACAAACTTACTAAATGTGTAAAAACCTATCGGCACATCATCAGTGAGACTGTTTAACACTTTTAAACTTTACAAATCTTTAGCGTACAGTAACTGTCAAACTGATGTACTATCATTTTCCCTTTTTACACAAGGTTTTTTTTTTCAGTTTTCTATTGTTTTTGGATTTTGAAATTTTCTCATGTTTTTGTATTTTTGAATTTTTTACTGTTTTTGTATTTTCTAAAAAACAAATTTACTCCCCCTAAATACCAAAACAAGTAAAAAATCGACAAACCATTGCAGATTGTTTCTCATCGTCATCTACAACAGTACCTTCATCAACGCCAATAATACCATCCGACACCGAGAAAAGCATTATACCATTTAGTTTTAAAAGATATTTAAAACATGTTTTATCAAAAGCTTTGGTATGTAAATCAGCTTTCTGATTGTCAGTGTGGATTTTCTCAATTCGTATCAACTTCTTCTCAAAGCAATCTCGGATGAAGTGAGGTCGAATTTCTATGTGTTTAGTTTTAGCGTGATGTACTGGATTTTTCGTTATATTTATTGCGGCCTCATTATCAACAAATATAGGGGTGTTTAGAAATTGCAAACCGTAGTCGTGCATATGTTGCTGGATCCACACGATCTGAGAGCAGCAACTGCTAGCAGATACATACTCCGCTTCACATGTGGATAGAGCCACAGAGGTTTGCTTTTTGCACTGCCAGGTGACCAAACGAGGTCCAAAGAACTGACAACCCGCTGTTGTTGATTTTGCATTGACTTTGCAGCATCCGAAATCTGAATCGGAATACCCTTCGAGCGTAAAATTGCCTTTTCTAGGATACCACAACCCCAATGATGGAGTTCCTTTCAGGTAGCGTAATATCCTCTTCACAATAACCATGTGCGAAGCTCTCGGGTTAGATTGAAATCTTGCTGCGAGGCACGTTGGGTACATGATATCGGGTTTTGAAGCAGTTAAGTACATCAATGAACCGATCGTGGAAGGATAAAACGTCTCATCTGCCCTGTCTCCGGTGAGATCTGGGTGTATCCCATGATTCGTTGCTAGCGGGGTTGACGCTGGAGTAGAACCTGACATCCCAAATTTCTCTAGAATATCATGAACGTACTTCGTCTGGTGAATGAAAATTCCGTCAGGTAGTTGAGCAACTAGTAGACCCAAAAAGAATTTCATCTCCCCCATCGATGACATTTCAAATTTCTGCTTCATCACTGATTCAAAATCTTTGCACAAATTCTCATTTGTAGACTCAAATATGATGTCGTCCACATATATTTGAACTATCAGAAGATGTCCGTCGACCTCTTTTGTGAAGAGAGTGGCATCCACTTTCCCTCGGATGAAGCTGTTGGCTAGTAGGTGTTGAGACAAAGTCTCGTACCAAGCTCTCGAGGCCTGGTGTAAACCATACAGCGCTTTATCTAGCAAGTAAACCTTGTTTTTGTGGATTGGATCGGTGAAGCCCGGCGGCTGTCTAACATATACCTCCTCTTTAACCTTCCCGTAGAGAAACGCCGATTTTACATCTAACTAATATACTTTGAAGTTTTTCCACGATGCAAATGCTAGGAAGATTCTGATTACTTCTAGTCGAACCACAATAGCGTACACTTCAGTAAAATGTATACCCTCCTGCTGACTGAAATCCTGGACTACGAGTTGAGCCTTGTTTCGCACAACTACTCCTCGATCATCTCTCTTACACTTGAACACCCATTTGGTGTTTATCTTCCTGTGACCATCAGGCAAATCTACTAACTTCCACACTCCCAACTTTTCAAACTGACTCAATTCTTCTTGCATAGCATTGACCCAAGAATCTTCAGTTAGCGCCTCGTTGTAAGTTCGCGGTTCAATCTGCGAAATAAAACAACTTAATGAAAATTCAGTTTGTAAAGGTGCTAATGTAGAATAAAAACAAGTAAGCCCTTGGTCAATTTGACCTGCGAACGCCTGATTGTAGTTCTCAAATGATCAGTTCCTCTGGATGGTATCAAAGAGTTCTTGGCATCACTTCGCTTGGAACATCTACATTGCCCTCCAGATTAGTAACATTCTGATTTGCACCATGTTCACTGACTGGGTTTGTTTGACTTGAACTCTGAATTTGCTCCCCCTCAGAATCTGAATTACTATGATCAAATACTTGCATGTTCTCAGATTCTTGATTATCATTCTCAACCGTCTGATTATCTTGAGCAACTTCATCTTGTTGAAGATCATGATGTTCACCAGCATTGCTTGGACCTGCTTCATCGTCGTTTGAAGTTTGTCGAGGTCTCCTTGAATACTCGGCTGGGAACCTTTCCTGTGATGACTCATACTCTCGCAAAATATCCAACTCATCAAAGAAATCTTCTTCTTCTTCTGGTTCTTCCATCATGTCAAATGAATCCCACAACTTGCCGTATTGATATCGCCATGAATCTCCAGGATTCTGCGGCGGCATTGTATAACCTTGACATTCAACATTAGGAGCCTCAATAATCCGCTTCAAGCTTGGAACGAAGACTCGTCGTAATGGACTTCCATAACCTATGAATATTCCCTCAATACTCTTTGGACCAAACTTTCCAAAAGGCTCTAGAACAGTACAGGGTGACCCAAACGGTTCTAAATACTTCAAATTTGGTTTGCGGTTATTGACCAACTCAAAGCACGTTTTGTTGAACTTCTTGACTGTGAGAACTCTGTTGAGCATATAGCATGCGGCGGAAACTGCTTCTGCCCAAAAATTTATCGGTAGCTTTGAATCAGCAAGCATTGTTCTAGCCGTCTCGATTAGCGTCCTATTCTTACGTTCTTCATTCTGCTGCGGAGTGTACGGAGCACTAAACTCATGCAATATACCTCTTTCATCACAAAATTCTTCCATCTTGCTGTTCTTGAATTCAGTACCATTATCACTTCTGATTCTTTTGATACGCCTTTGGTACAGATTTTCAATCTTTTTGAACAACGCCATCAAACTATCAAACGTCTCATCTTTCGACTTTAAAAATGAAACCCACGAAAATCTGGAATAATCGTCAGTAACCACAAGACAATAACGATCTCCTGTAATACTTTTGACATTCACAGGACCAAACAAATCCATGTGAAGTCTCTCCAAAGGTTTTGAGACTGAATTGACTTGCTTTTTAGGGTGTGACTTTTTCTTCTGCTTGCCTTTGATGCAGCTAATGCACTCCCCTTCCAGAAGAAAACCTTTTACATGAACTCCAGTAACCAAATCATTGTGCACCAAGTGATTCATTTTTCTTAGATGTATATGACCCATTTTCCGGTGCTACAATCTTGATTCCTTTTCCGTTGCTCTGGATACAAAACAATGAGCCTGACCCGTGGTTGTAGTAGCAACACTCATGTCCAACACGTACAGATCATTGACTCTTGGAGCCCTCATGATAATCCATTCTTCAGGAACAACAAATCCTGGCTTCAAGATCAAACATTCTTTGTCAGTGAAGTGAGTAGTATACATCCTGTCACAAATCTGTGAGATACTCAGCAGATTATTCTCCAGCTCAGCAATATAATTAACTCTTTCAAACGTCACAATCACATTGGATAACGTTCCTTAACCAATAATCCTACCACCTTGATTTCCTGCGAATCCTACGTAACCTCCATTGAAATTTCTAACATCGTACAGCAATGCAGTCTTCCCTGTCATGTGTCGAGAAGCTCCACTATCCATAATCCATCTCGAAACGGATCTTGGAAGTTCCTGCATATATCACAAATTGATTTAAAAAACGTATTTCAATAAAGATGCCGATTCATGCTTCACGATCAAGGAAGCTCTGGCAAGTCAGGTTTTTCAAATAAAGAAAATATCCACCCAAGCCTGACCAGCCTTGGGTGTTACCATGTTATCCTCAACTTTCCCATTTTGTTTCTTAAAATTTTTAGCTTGAAGTGGTGGAAAATTTGTATCATCCACAATTGGAACTGAATTCACCACCTTTTTCACTTGTGAAGTTGAAATTTGTTTCTCTGTTTTAGGCTTCCAAATTTGTTGAGACAATGCAACCCGTTTATAAAACTTGTCATTTTTAGTTACCACATTCTTTACGGGTTCAGTTTTGACTTTTATGTTTTCTTTTTTTAAAACCTTTTTCTCAACAATCAATGAAGCTTTTCCCTTAGCATCAACTTTCTCTTTCTGAATCTTCACAGCTTCAGTCTTAGGCTTCAAGTTAGTACACTTTCGTGCAATATGTCCAACTTGATTACATTTGAAGCATGTTCGAGTGTCAACTACTCGTCTTGTGCCTTTAGACTGAGACTGTGAAGCTTTCTTCTCAAAGAACTCTTCATTTGATTTTGAAAAAATCTTTTTCTCTTCATCAGAAAGTGAACTTGAACTGTTCACAAACATTTTCTTCTCAACAAACTTCTTGTTTTGAACATTTCTCTTTTGATAACTCTTACCACCCTGATAACCACCCGACCAATTGTTTCGATTGTTTTTATAAAAACGTGGTGGAACAACAGGCTTCTTGTAGTAAGCTTTATCTTTCTCAAAATTCATTTTCCTTTTTGTTTGTTTTAAACTTTTTACTTCAGACAACTCGATTTCAACAATTTTGAACACATTTGTTAACTTGGCAACATTTACATTCTCTAGTGGAAACTCAGAATCCGAATACAACTTATCCGATGCTGACATCTTGTACATGACAAGATTAGATTCTTCATTTAAGTTGTTTTTGGACTTTTGTTTCGGAATGTATTTGTCCAAGAAACATGCATCTTCCTTAGTAGTGTCAATGTCCGATTTTAGAACATCTCAACAACACTTTTTACCACTTTATTTTGGACACTATTATCATCGGAAGAAGAAGTAAATGTGACATCAATCGTGTCCGGAAGTTTCAATTCATTCTCATCTTCAAGATTAACCAACCTAGATTTCTTTTTCGAATAATTGTCTAGAACTGGTGGTGGAACTTGATGATAACCCACCCCGGTTCCATCTGAAAAGACATCTTTGCCAGCTTTGTTTTTGCCTATGGGTTTTGGAACAATGTGTTGCAAAACAAAGCTTGCGGAGTTGCAAGTTTTTATCTTTAACTGAATTCTTTCATTTTCAATTTCAGCTTCTTGAAAATTAAGCTTCAACTTTGTGATTTCATCCAGTTGTTGATTGATTAATTCTTCCTTTACCCGAAGAACTCCCGACAGATGAATATTTTCCTTATATGTCTTACCATTTCTGTCATCAGCATCTTTAACCGTTCTTTTAAGCTTCTCAAATTTTTCAGTAAGCTGACGATTTTCAAGAACTAACTTCTCATTTTCTTTCCTAACCTTTTCTTGGTCAATTTTATCATTTTCAATTTTGTTAGTTAATTCTTTTAATCTGTCAGTTGAAGCTTTCAACATTTTATCACGGTCAAGAATCTGATCCTCAACACTTCTGACTCTTGCAGTCAGATCATCAATCTTCTTACTATTGAGATAAGTGATTGTACTACAAACTTTGCATTCTTTGATGCAATTTTTGCAATCAACATCACCACTGACTTTCTTACCTGACTCAGTCGTTGACGCGTTTGAACTGACCTGGCTTTTAGACTCAGAGACGAATTTAGAGTCTACCTCAAGTGCCTTAGTAGCCAGCACCTTGTCAGCCATCTTTCCAAAGTTTTCAGCATTCAACTCCTGTGTCGTGTCAATGATCCCATTATCAACCTTCTTTGGCTTTTCCTCTTTCTCTTTCTCTTTATCTTCTTTCTCTTTCTCTTCTTTCTTTTTCTCTTCTTTCTCTTCTCCGCTTCCCCACCATTTTCTTTGCCAAAACTCTTCTTCATTAGCAATTTCTTTAATTATAGTTTCAAGATCGAGAGTCTTATCGTCAATAGCAATGTTTCCCACGGGGTCAAGATAACATTCTCTTTCTGGATCCCATCTCC
Organism: Helianthus annuus; assembly: GCF_002127325.2. Taxonomy (NCBI): domain Eukaryota; kingdom Viridiplantae; phylum Streptophyta; class Magnoliopsida; order Asterales; family Asteraceae; genus Helianthus; species Helianthus annuus. Next base: position 41,443,950 of record NC_035436.2, on the reverse strand, counting down.
TCGCTCTTTTTGCTTCAAGATAGATACCAGATATTCTGATCATTCTGTATTCAACTAACATTTTTCTATGACCATACTTCTCTTGTTCATTTCTGTTGTCTTTAAAAGGAACAGGTTCAACAAATTTTGCCATAAAAGCATATCCAACCGCATCCTCCTCTGGTAACAACTCGCTCCAGTCGAAACCTTCATCGTCGTGAATTACAGCGAGGGCTCTGGATTTCTCTTTGTTATGCTCAAGCTGCTTCATTCTTGGCGGTTCTGATTTATTCTGATGATAAATTGCTTTCTTGTAGTAATCTTCTCTGAACGGGTTTTCAGACTCATCAACATAAGCATTTCGGCATTCACGCTTAAAGTGACCTTTCTGTTTACACTTGAAGCATGTCACTTTAGACTTGTCAAAGCCCAACTTGGTACAGGGTCCACCAATAGACTTTCTTCCAGTTATCTCCATGAAACATTGTGCCCGTCGAACTGCACTGGCCATACACCACCTTATGTCGATCAATTCCATCTCCTCAGGATCTATCTAATCATAGTCTTCCTTCGTCAGGTTGGTGTTGCCTATCTTGCCAGCCACAAGGCTTTTATACGATTCTAGCACAGAAGCTAGGAAAACCATCTGTTGCTTTGCCGACTCCTCGCTAAAGTTTTGAGCGTTCTTTAAGTCTACAGCGATATTGCATTGAAATAGGTTCTTTGCATCTGATTGGTTTGAATGTGACGAAGAACCACTATGAAATCCACTTCTTTGACTTTCTTTGTTTGAAGTGTTGGAATTCTCAGCAGAAAAAGCTGTCTAGGGAGATGTATTCTTTGGCATCATGCTTTTTGGATAATACAAATCCAAGTTCTGTTGATATAATGAGTGATTGACTTTGTGTGTTTTCTTTATCTCCAGCTCGTGGCTTTCTAGTCTTTCAATCAACAAATCTACTGTAAGCTCCTCAGACTTATCATATTCTTCAACATCAAAGCATAATATTGCCAATCTATCTCATCTAGCAATCAATCAAACAATTTGTCGATTAGCTCTTCTTGAGAATAGAAAATTTCATGTCTTGCCAGTTCCAACTTCAGGTGCCCAAACCTCTCAATCATTTTTCAAACTGATTCATTCTTTAAACACCCAAATAAATCAAACTCTTTTCTTAGTAGTTTCTTTTTATTTTTCACTATTTCTACACATCCCAAACATTTAACTTTCAACTTTTGCCAGAGATCTGTAGAATTTTTGTACTCTATCAAGGATATTATATCTTCTCGGACAGACTGAAACAGCAGTGCGATGCATTTTTGCTCAGCAACAAACGATTCTATTTCTTCAGATGATGTCAAGCTTTCACCATTTTTGCCTCCATCAATGTATCCATTCTTCAGACTCTTCCAGCTAGGATACACAAAGGCCTTCAACCATTCTTCATGTGACAACCCGAGTTTTCAAGATCTCTATCTGATTTAACCTCGTACTTATTTGCAAGTGTGTTTTGTAAATACTTGATGTGCAATATATGTGTTGTGTAAATGTGTATGAATGTTATGTATATATTGGTTGGGTTATTGGATTTTAAAAATGAAATCATATGTTGGAGTTCTAGCTGAAAACCCACCCATCCACGAAAACACTTGAAGTGTTTTCGTCCATCATGGGTCCAACGAATACAGGGAGTGGGCTTTGGCCCAGTATCGATTTAATATAGAATCTGTTTATTATGTGCACACGAATGAGATAACTGCAAACCCTAATCACATCGTCACTCTTTCTCATTTTTCGCTGAACCCGACGGCTGCCTTTCTTTCATTCGAAGTTGATTCCCTGTTTTGATTCATTCTTGGTGTTTTCCACATTTAAGGTAACTTTAGTCCAATTGGATGTTCATAATGTTCTGAGTTCGAATATGCATGACTTGATCAGTTATTTAATTGTATGAGAAGCATGATATGTTTGAATGGTTTATTTTGTATGGCATGAACGTAATCAGAATCGGTAAAAGCATGTTGATTTACTAATGGTGTTCGGTTATGCGATGTGGAAACTAGGGTTCCTGATAAATGTTATGTACTGTGATACGATGGTTATGATCTGATATTCTGTCATGAGGAGATGGTGAACCTGCTAATAGTTAGGGTTATCTATGAATTCATGATTTGTATTCATTCCTTTCTCAAGATTGATGCTCTTGTATAATGGTGATGATGATTTAAATCATGTAATAGTTAATGATGGTTAGAGTTCTAGATAATCACAATAACTTGCAGATGGTTGATCGATGATGATAATGATTTAGTAACTCACATGATTACATGAGTTGGTTTGGCTGAATGATTATAGATGTCGTAACTGTTGAATATGCCGTGATGTGTAATTGTTGTTAACGTCAATGATTAGGGTTATCAAAGGATCTTGCTTAACTGTTATCTCATCTAGCGAAAACACAAGACCAGCGAAAACACAAGGGTTTTCGCCATGCCTATAGTCGACGAAAACCTCACCCAACGAAAACCCCCTCTCAACGAAAACACCTTGGGGATTTCGTGGCCCAAGTCTTTTCGGCCCAAAGGGTTTTCGGTCCAAGGTGATTTCGCCACCCAAGTGTTTTCGGCCCAAGGGATTTCGGGCCCAAGTGTTTTCGTCACAAAGTTGTTTTCGGCCCAACTGTTATGTCTGTTAAGTGGTCGAACCTATTAACTGGGCCAAGTTATTAACTCAATTAACTTTATCAACTCCGTTAGACTCATGTATGATACTCTGTTAAGTGGGTGCTCTTGTTTAACTCTGTCAGTTAATTCTGTTAGTTAACTAACAGTGTTTGTTTATTATTTCGGTTACGTATGCAAACCTTGTTGAATTGCTAACTTCGTTAAAACTGTTGACACTTTCAAGTAGGGTAATGAATAATCAAGTTAGTAGAAACTATGATGGACATTTATGTGAAAGATGGGTTTGCATGAATTGGATTAACTGCTTACATGATACAAGATGCTAACTGCTGGGCACACTTTGTGATAATACTGTGATGCAAGTTACATGTGAAACATTTACGAACATGAACTGATTGAGTATACGTGCACTATAGGATTTGACTGATTTCTTGTGAGCACATACTTAGCATACCGAGCAAACCAAGGTGAGTTCACACAGCCAAGGCATGGGGTTCCCGGGTGGGAATGGGATTGGATGACTTATTGTATATACTCAGATGGTAGAACCTAACGATAATATACGGCTATACTAGTAACACTTATTGAACTGATCTTCGCACACCTGCCAAGGGTTGGCCGCGATATTATGACTGACTTCGCACACCTGCCTTAGGAAGGCCGTGAACTAAATTTACTAATCTTCGCACACCTGCCTGGGAGGCCGCGATACAAATAAACCTAGTCTAGAATACTTGGGAAAAACATCCCCTAATATCTTCGCATACCTGCCTGGGAGTCCGCGATGGAAACTAATACGATACATGACATAACGAACGCACATACTACTACTCACACTATATTGTTACTGAACTATTAACTGTGAACTCGCTCAACTAGTTGTTGACTCTCTATTACATGCCTTGCAGGCTTATAGGTGCATATCCAGGGAACTTGCTATCTGGGAAGCTGGAGTGGTCATGGGTCGAGACACATGGAAACGCAACACAAGAATTAAGAACTTACATGTGGTTTTATAAACACTCATTGAGTTAAATATGCTTCCGCTGTAAACTGTGAAATACTGTAATATTGTAACGCTTATTGTTTATAAATGAAAGTACTGTTCACCTATACTTTTGAGTTCAATGTGATTGATGGTTAAGATCCTGGTCAGTCACGCCTCCAAACGGTGGTACTCCGTATGTGGATTTTGGGGGTGTGACAGATTGGTATCAGAGCCATTGGTTATAGTGAACTTGGTTTTAAAAAGGGAAACTGTTTTTTGTAAAACCAGACTATAACCAGACAGTTCTGAAAACAAGAATACGACCATGACACTCAGCTCCAGATTGCAAGGTTCGTCTCTCTTATACTCATTGTACTACATAACTAGTGAACACCTACATACGATATTGCATGTGATTGCACGCTTAGCACCACGATACGAATTCATGTACATTTTCACGTAATAAGAGACCGATAGGGTGGTCATTCCCTAAACCTTCATAACTTACACTACTTGATACTCTTTGAAATCTACTCGGGTGTGGGGAACCATTTGACATGAGTTAAGAGGAGCTGAGATGAACATGCAAATCACAATATTATTGTGGGTGCACACATAATAATAATGTGGGGTGCATGTGAGTCCCAGTTAGGCTTAACAAGTGGAAAAGGGGTTCTGTCCTGTTATTCGATCAGTATGAAACATAACCAACCTATAGGGGATATAGTAGTAATTGTCCCATACTTAAACTCAAACGTGAACCTCTCATTTATCGTTGGATCTTTCGAAACTAGAAGTTATAAAGTATTACCTGAACACCCATCAGAACACCTAGCGGACCGTGTAGAATGTTAGGTGCTTATACGAACATCCCTGAGTTGGATGTCCCCGCGTCGAATGATTGAACAACATTTTTCCTACTCCTCCTCGTTTTCTGAAACTCATGGATCGATGACTCTGATCCTGAAGTGTGACCACTTCTGCAACACTCCTCGTATCAGGCAGTGAACTCCTTGAACCACTCGTAACGACGACGGACAGGAGGATGAGCGTAGCACCCTACCGACCTCAGTACGGGATAAGTTAAAACGTCATCAACCCAAGGAACAGTGATAGTTTTGGGAGTTCTAGTAACAGTAGCAACAACACTGGATGTGGTATTCGCGATGGGCATTCAGGATTGGTGTGGGAAACGCCAAGATTGTAACAACATGGTGGCCTTCATGCTCTTAGTAATAAATCACTTCGTCACCGTTTAGCTCAACCCTGGTACATCTCGAAACCGAACCTGCTATGGAAACGGCAGATGGCGAGCCAATTGAAACCTCATATGGGTGTAGGAATGCAAACTCGACCTTGTGGGACAAGTGATCAACGTCGACCATCCTTCTGCTACCCTTGACAGATTTGATACAGTAGCCGTGTGGATTGGCTACCCAGATATCGTATGCATACACCCACTGAGGAGAAAACTTTGTGTAGAAAAACATTACCTACTGCAGCGTGTCAGAGTGGCACAACGGTTAACTTCATTTCAGCAAGAAGAACCAGGAGTGTCTGAGGAAGGATTACCCTGCAATGTTGACCCTCAACATAGATGTCAAGACCAAGGAAAGGAGGATCGAGGATCCACCAATTATTCGTGACTCCCCCCTAAATGTTACCCGAAGAACTGTCAGGTTTATCTATACATCGACAGGAGGGACGTCAGACCTGTATCATGCTAGAAGTAACCCTCGTTATTGGTGTACCTTACTACCTTACACTAGGAAGGTTGCAGGAATTGTCAAATCAACTCCAGGAATTATTGGACTCGAGCTTCGTCGGACCTAGTTTTCGCTTTAAGGAGCCCCGTTATACTCAAGAAGAGAAGTTATTCCGCATGTGTAACGATTATCGAGAACTCAACAAAGTGACGTTGAAGAACCGCTATCCTCCTCCACGAATTGATGATTTATTCGACCAGTTTCAAGGGCCGAGCTACTACTCCAAGATAGACCAGAGGCCAGGTTACCATCAGCTGAGAGTCCAGGATGAGGACGTCTCCAAAACAGCATTCAGAACTTGCTACGGACACTACGAGTTTCTTGTTATGCCATTCGGGCTAACGAATGCGCCCGCAGTCTTCATGGGTTTGATGAACAGGGTGTGCAAACCCTACCTAGACAAGTTTGTGATAGTTTTCGACATCCTGATCTACTCCAAGAGTTAGGAGGAACACGAGCAGCATCTACGACTTATCTTGGAACTTCTTCGAAAGGAACAACTTTACGCCAAGTTTTCAAAATGCGACTTCTGGCTTCGTGAAGTCCACTTTCTAGGCCACATAGTAAACAAGGATGGGATCCATGTTGATCCATCCAAGGTAGACTCGATCAGGAACTGGCCTGCACCGCGTACACCAACAGAAATACGCCAATTTTTGGGTTTGGCGGGATATTACAGACGGTTCACCAAAGATTACTCAAAGATTGCACAGCCGCTTACACTACTGACACAGAAGGGTTTCACCTATCGTTGGGGTAATCTCCAGGAAACCGCATTTCAGCGCTTAAAGGATAGGCTCTGCAGCGCACCTATCCTCTCATTGCCAGAGGGCACGGACGATTTTGTGGTCTAATGTGACGCATCGATACAGGGGCTTGGTCGTGTATTGATGTAACGGGATAAAGTTATTGCTTACGCTTCGCGCCAACATAAAGCTCACGAACGGAATTACACGACGCACGCTTTAGAGCTGGGAGCTGTTGTTTTCGCGCTTGAGATATGGCGACATTACCTGTACGGTACCAAGGGCACCATCTACACCGATCACAGGAGTCTCGAGCATATCTTCAAGCATTAGGATTTGAACATGCGTCAACGAAGATGGGTCGAACTTTTGAACGATTACGAATGCGCTATCAAGTACCATCCAGGTAAAGCCAATGTTGTGGCTGACGCCCTCAGTCGGAAAGACACTACACCTAAGCGCGTACGAGCATTGCAGCTCACAATTCAGTCTAGTCTTCCAGCACAGATACGAGATGCTCAGGTAGAAGCATTAAAACCGGAAAACGTTAGGGCTGAAGCCCTACGCGGCTCAAGGCAACGATTGGAACAGAAGGAAGACAGTGCCTACTATGTAACAGGGCGTATTTGGGTCCCACCATACGGCGGATTACGAGAACTAGTGATGGATGAAGCTCACAAATCGCGCTACTCGGTACATCCAGGGTCGGATGAAATGTACCACGACATCAGAACTACGTATTGGTGGCCTAGCATGAAAGCCCACATCTCTACTTACGTCGGCAAGTGTTTGACAGGTGCAAAGGTCAAAGTGGAGTATCAGAAGCCAGCGGGCCTACTTCAACAACCCAGGACACCACAGTGGAAATGGGAAGAAATTTCCATGGATTTTGTTACAGTCCTACCTAGATCTCAGCGTGGGAATGATACCATATGGGTGACCGTAGATCGACTCACCAAGTCTGCACACTTGCTTGCTATAAAGGAAACGGATAAGTTCTCCACTCTCACAGACGTCTATCTAAAAGAAGTTGTTTCGAGGCATGGGGTGCCCACCTCCATCATTTCGGATCGGGATGCACGATTCACGTCAGTCAGAGCTGTGGCAAGCGATGCACAAATCTTTTGGCTCACGATTAGACATGACCACAGCATATCATCCTCAGACGGATGGACAGTCTGAGCGAACGATCCAGACTCTTGAAGACATGCTTCGGGCATGTGTTATTGATTTCGGCAACAGCTGGGAAAAACATCTCCCTTTGGTGGAGTTCTCATACAATAACAGTTACCACACCAGCATACAAGCCGCTCCATTTGAGGCATTGTACGGGCGTAAATGCCGGTCACCTCTCTGTTGGGCAGAGGTGGGGGATAGTCAGATCATGGGTCCGGAGATTGTAGTGGACGCCACAGAAAAGATTGCACAAATACGACAACGCATGGCGGCAGCACGCGACCGTCAGAAAGCATACGCGGATAAGCATAGGAAACCGTTGGAATTTCAGGTCGGGGACCGGGTTTTACTAAAAGTCTCACCCTGGAAGGGTGTGGTTCGTTTTGGCAAACGGGGCAAACTAAATCCGCGATATGTCGGACCGTTCGAGATCATTGAGAAAATAGGCAAGGTGGCCTACAAGCTAAACCTACCAGCTGAACTCGGTGCAGTTCACAATGTATTTCACGTGTCGAATCTGAAGAAGTGCCTGTCCGATGAGACCCTCATAGTTCCTTTTAAGGAACTCACTATCGACGAGCGGTTGCAGTTCGTTGAGGAGCCAATTGAAATCACGGACCGGGATGTTAAGGTCCTCAAAAACAAGAGAATCCCTCTTGTTCGAGTTCGTTGGAACTCCCGTCGTGGCCCAGAGTACACCTGGGAACGCGAAGACCAGATGACAGAAAAGTACCCCCAATGCAACCACTACTGAGGCTGAAGCTACTACAGAATTTCGGGACGAAATTCCAAATCAACGGGGGGATGATGTGACACCCCAGGAAAACCAGTAAACTACACAACACAACTAGCTTCCTCAGTAACTGCGTGCTAAATTTCGGGGCGAAATTTCTTTCAAGTTGGGGATAATGTGACAACCCGAGTTTTCAAGATCTCTATCTGATTTAACCTCGTACTTATTTGCAAGTGTGTTTTGTAAATACTTGATGTGCAATACATGTGTTGTGTAAATGTGTATGAATGTTATGTATATATTGGTTGGGTTATTGGATTTTAAAAATGAAATCAAATGTTGGAGTTCTAGCTGAAAACCCACCCATCCACGAAAACACTTGAAGTGTTTTCGTCCATCATGGGTCCAACGAATACAGGGAGTGGGCTTTGGCCCAGTATCGATTTAATATAGAATCTGTTTATTATGTGCACACGAATGAGATAACTGCAAACCCTAATCACATCGTCACTCTTTCTCATTTTTCGCTGAACCCGACGGCTGCCTTTCTTTCATTCGAAGTTGATTCCCTGTTTTGATTCATTCTTGGTGTTTTCCACATTTAAGGTAACTTTAGTCCAATTGGATGTTCATAATGTTCTGAGTTCGAATATGCATGACTTGATCAGTTATTTAATTGTATGAGAAGCATGATATGTTTGAATGGTTTATTTTGTATGGCATGAACGTAATCAGAATCGGTAAAAGCATGTTGATTTACTAATGGTGTTCGGTTATGCGATGTGGAAACTAGGGTTCCTGATAAATGTTATGTACTGTGATACGATGGTTATGATCTGATATTCTGTCATGAGGAGATGGTGAACCTGCTAATAGTTAGGGTTATCTATGAATTCATGATTTGTATTCATTCCTTTCTCAAGATTGATGCTCTTGTATAATGGTGATGATGATGATTTAAATCATGTAATAGTTAATGATGGTTAGAGTTCTAGATAATCACAATAACTTGCAGATGGTTGATCGATGATGATAATGATTTAGTAACTCACATGATTACATGAGTTGGTTTGGCTGAATGATTATAGATGTCGTAACTGTTGAATATGCCGTGATGTGTAATTGTTGTTAACGTCAATGATTAGGGTTATCAAAGGATCTTGCTTAACTGTTATCTCATCTAGCGAAAACACAAGACCAGCGAAAACACAAGTGTTTTCGCCATGCCTATAGTCGACGAAAACCTCACCCAACGAAAACCCCCTCTCAACGAAAACACCTTGGGGATTTCGTGGCCCAAGTGTTTTCGGCCCAAAGGGTTTTCGGTCCAAGGTGATTTCGCCACCCAAGTGTTTTCGGCCCAAGGGATTTCGGGCCCAAGTGTTTTCGTCACAAAGTTGTTTTCGGCCCAACTGTTATGTCTGTTAAGTGGTCGAACCTATTAACTGGGCCAAGTTATTAACTCACTTAACTTTATCAACTCCGTTAGACTCATGTATGATACTCTGTTAAGTGGGTGCTCTTGTTTAACTCTGTTAGTTAATTCTGTTAGTTAACTAACAGTGTTTGTTTATTATTTCGGTTACGTATGTAAACCTTGTTGAATTGCTAACTTCGTTAAAACTGTTAACACTTTCAAGTAGGGTAATGAATAATCAAGTTAGTAGAAACTATGATGGACATTTATGTGAAAGATGGGTTTGCATGAATTGGATTAACTGCTTACATGATACAAGATGCTAACTGCTGGGCACACTTTGTGATAATACTGTGATGCAAGTTACATGTGAAACATTTACGAACATGAACTGATTGAGTATACGTGCACTATAGGATTTGACTGATTTCTTGTGAGCACATACTTAGCATACCGAGCAAACCAAGGTGAGTTCACACAGCCAAGGCATGGGGTTCCCGGGTGGGAATGGGATTGGATGACTTATTGTATATACTCAGATGGTAGAACCTAACGATAAGATACGGCTAGACTAGTAACACTTATTGAACTGATCTTCGCACACCTGCCAAGGGTTGGCCGCGATATTATGACTGACTTCGCACACCTGCCTTAGGAAGGCCGCGAACTAAATTTACTAATCTTCGCACACCTGCCTGGGAGGCCGCGATACAAATAAACCTAGTCTAGAATACTTGGGAAAAACATCCCCTAATATCTTCGCATACCTGCCTGGGAGGCCGCGATGGAAACTAATACGATACATGACATAACGAACGAACATACTACTACTCACACTATACTGTTACTGAACTATTAACTGTGAACTCGCTCAACTAGTTGTTGACTCTCTATTACATGCCTTGCAGGCTTATAGGTGCATATCCAGGGAACTTGCTGTCTGGGAAGCTGGAGTGGTCATGGGTCGAGACACATGGAAACGCAACACAAGAATTAAGAACTTACATGTGGTTTTATAAACACTCATTGAGTTAAATATGCTTCCGCTGTAAACTGTGAAATACTGTAATATTGTAATGCTTGTTGTTTATAAATGAAAGTACTGTTCACCTATACTTTTGAGTTCAATGTGATTGATGGTTAAGATCCTGGTCAGTCACGCCTCCAAGCGGTGGTACTCCGTATGTGGATTTTGGGGGTGTGACACTTCAAACTTCTTAGCCCACCGACTGTACTCTTCAATAGCCATCAACTTCGGGGGTTTGTTATATGTTCCATATGCGCTTTCAACTCCCAAGGCATCCGATAAGCTTTTCTTCATACTCGGCGTGTTCTCATTGGTGTTGCTAGAAGAAGTATCGTCTCCAGAATTTCCAGCAAAGGCATACATATCGCTAAATGGATTCATGAATAGATCATCCATCTTGAACGTACCTGAAAAACCAGCAAACACTTAGAAAATTTTTAAGTTTTGAAAAACAATAAGTTCAAGCGAAATCACTTGAAGTGGAATCAGCTTCAAGCGAAATCAATAAGATACTTTCAAGCGAGATCATACAGTTCAAGCGAAATCTCTTATTTCGCTTAAACTTTCAAGCGGGATAAGTATTTCGAGCGGAATAAGAGATAATCTTTCAAGCGGAATCTGGGTTTGATCTGATTTCGCTTGAAAATACAAGAATTTCAAGCGGAATCAAACTTTCGAGCGAAATCACACGCAATGTTCAAGCGGAATAAGGAATTTAAAGGGGTTTCGCTTGAAATGTTTCAAGCGGAATCTGATGATGTCAGCATTTTCGAACAACTTTTCAAGCGGAATTAGATTGTCTTGATTGATTTTGATTGATTTAAGATCCAATTTTCTCAGGGATTAGTTAACACTGTATTTCGCTTGATATATGTCAAATTCAGGCCATTTTCACCGCTGAAATATGTTCAAATCAGAAAAGAAAGGGTAGAAGAGTGAAAATCCGGTAAAATCAAGCTGTAATTGTATGAACTCCTCGTCCTGAGCTCTGATACCACTTGTTGGATCGGTTCCGTGACCCTAAACAGTTAGTAAAGGCAGTTCATCATCATTTGCTAAGGCGGAATCAAAGCAAACAACGACACACAGCTTGTTCCTTATAACTTTCTTTCTATTACTACTTTTCTGAGTCTTTTACAATGATTCTAACATGATTTTGACAGCACCTCGTCTCAGATTCAATGACCTGATTCCGCTCCAACTGTTTCAAATGAACGCAACCTACACCTATATATAGAGCCAGTGATTCCGCTTGAAACCACTCAAGCGAAATCACCTGATTACATTTGGAGCGGAATACCTAAGTTTGATGTTCGAGCCGAATAACTGTGATATCCAGATTTCGCTTGAAATGACATGTTTGTCATTTCAAGTGGAATTACATTAAATAACCCACTTTTCTTGTTTTCCAACTCTAAACTCCTATCTAGACCTGAGACTCGATTAAGACGTAGTAAACAGACATTTAGTGCACCAACACCAATAGTACATACAAGGGTTATCATATAAACATTCCGGAAGCTAAAATACGCACTAAAAGCCACCCGAAACACACTTTAAATGCAAAATTTTAATAAATTCATCTCAAATCAGCTTTTTAACATCAAAATATCATGCATAAATTTCGTTTTATCATCCAGAATACTTCCCTAAGTGTTGGGAATTAAAAAGGTTACAAAAGGGTACTTAAAGGACACTAACCGGTGTAATTTAGCACTTTAACGAACCGGTATCTAACCGAACAACCGGACATTACCCGGAACATCAAAATATTATTAGAAGCATTGTTTAATTATTTCTTGGCTAGTCATGATCCCCGAACACCCTAACACCCACTAGAATATCTGGTAACTAACCAACTTAATTATATACTTGGATTCGAACTAAGAACTAACTAATTGGTTAGAAATTACAATTAGACCCCTCCCCCCTAGCTAAACAAATCGGCCACATGCCTAATTAGTGGATTTTAATTGAATTTTTAATAGATTGTGTTGTGTATCTTGGAGAACATAAGGACCATTGTGTAAGCACATGTTGGAAGAATTAGATTATAAACCCTTAGTCCTTCCATCTCTTTCATTTCACAACACACAACTCACCCTCCTCTTCTTCCCTTTGGCTTGCTCATGGCAGAACCCCATCCACCATACACCCACCTTCAAACATTCATCTTCATACATTACAAGCACATACAAAGGTGTTAGAGATCCTACAAGGATGCTCGGTGGCTTTGGAAGTAGAAGAACCTCTCTTATCTTCTTTTATCCACTCATTTACTTCATTTGAATCATCCCTAGCCTTGTGCTAGTGGTAAGAGTCTTGATCTATCTATTTCACATCTATTCTAAGTGGTTAATGATGAATCATAATGTTAATCATGAAGAACACTAAGAAACATAAGAAGTAAACTTGAACATAAGCTTTAAATATGAAGAAAACTTGATGTACATAAGATGATCTACTTGTTGATTATTGTTTGTTTGTTGAAAATGATGTTGGTCATCATGTAGTCTTGCTATATCATGATTAGAAACATAATCTAGCAAGATGAGAGGATGAACATGTTAAAGGTTATGGATCATCCTCACTAAAGTCTTGAACTTGAATGAATATAATGTTTCTTGAAAAATAATGATCAAAATACGTTGTGAATCATATAGATCTAAATATTTCAAGTATGATTATCCAAGAAACCAAGTTAAAAATACAAGTTTTACTTAATCTTGGTTCATAAACAAATAAACCTTATTTTTGGTGGTTAATAAAGTAAAGATACACATGTGTAACAAGAAAAATACAAGAAGAAGTATTTTTAGAAAACATGAACATAAGTTGTAAAGAATCATATTCTTTAAAAATGAAGTTTTTAAAGAAGCAATCACACTTTGAAGGGTAACAAGACTTACTAAATACCCTAGTAAGTTACTACACATTTTCATAAATTTTCAAGTTCATGAAATAGAGAAATTTGTGTATGTTGTTGATGATTGTTGTTGAAATTGATTGATGATGATTTTTAAAAGAAAATAAACACATGTTTTGAAAACGTGGGAAACCTTCATTTTTAGGGGAAACTCTGTCAAAATTTTTATAAATTTTGACACTTAAAAAAAATATATAAGTTTTTGAGAAACTTATTCCCTATAAATGTATACCAAGGTATTTACCAAGGTTAAAAATTTGACATTAAGTATGTATATTTTTGAGAAAAAGATATATATTATTTCATCACCAAACTTTGTGCTAAATGTATGTAGTATGTATTATACGTGCTAGTGTATTAGGACTTGAAAATACACCAAATACCCTTGAGAAGTAAAAACACAAAAATACACATACAACATACAAGATACAAAATTGGGGTGCAAAATACAAGATATTTATATTAATTTTTCAGAAAATAATATAAGTAAGGTACATAGTTAAAAATATAAAATATTTTTAACACAACAATACATATACAAAAGATAGTGACTTGTGCTAGTACGATACAAGTCTAGTGACTAACGATAATGAAACATGTTCAGGTCACGACGCATTATAAGCAAATCCGGTGAAGTTTACGACGCAAGGAACACAAAGTTGTGAGTTCATGCTCCCCCTTTTCTTCAACTTTTTTTGGTTTTATGACTCCGGGGGTGAAATACATGTTATTAATACGACAATATTTATAAATGGTATGATACAAAAACAAGAGGCACTCTTGGTGATAACTAGTACCAAGTATGATGCGTTTGAGAAATGAAACGAGAAATCGTGTCACGAGTAGGGTACCATAAGCACCATTAATCGTGTACATACTTAGACCGCAGAACAAAAGGTTAGATCCAATGGGTTCAGGGCAGCCCCACTCTTGGTGACAACTAGTACCGAGTAGTGTTTTTGTGTCTCCGTCGTAAAACGACAACTAGTGGTGACTTCCTATGTCGTGTCACATGTTAATGGCCTTGCAACCCATTAACAACTTAATACATAGATGAATACTTGATTTATAAATGAATACTTGTTTTACACAAAATACATACCATGTTTTTCATACAAAGTGTACAAACGTTCAATACAAAAACTGCATGAATTTACAACAACATTATGTTGACGTTTTTCCAAAACTCACATGTATTTCAGGTAACTAGAAGTGGATGTGCGCGCGGCCTTACTCATGCTTGTGGATGTCTCTTATGTTTATCTTTAAATGAAGTTGTAAACTTTTTAGACAATGTTTTATGCTATCTCGTGATGTAAACGCTAACTTATGTTTTCAAATTATGAAATGTTTGGTATTTGAAGTTATTTTTACGAGCATGTAGTATGTTTACCTTTCGTATGCAATGAGATCCTTTCATGATCACACCTCGTGCTTCCGCCGCAGAAAGGGGTGTGACATGATGGCGGCAAAATCATGCTGGGGTTCAGTTCGTTTGGTTACAAGATTGGTGGGTGGTGGTGGTGGCAGGTGTTTATGGTGGTGTTGGGTGGGAGATAGTGAGGTGAAGGTAGAGAGAGAGAGAGCAGGTTTGCTGAAGAAGAGGAGGGTAGGGGTAGGTCCCACTAATTAGGTAATTTTCTTTTATTTTTTCAATATAAAATAGAATGAATCAAAATGGCAATTTGAAAGATTTAAATTGAAAATACCCAAAATAGCCCTAGTTAAAAATGGGGTTTTTGGACGGAGTTAGGCAATGTGATCAAAATGGAAACAAAAGGGAAAAGTCAGGGAGACAGGAACCAAGAGGAGAAAAAAACTATTTGGACTAAAATGACAAATTTGAACAAACCCTAGCGACTAAAATGTCAATTCACTCAAACTTATAAGATTGTTGGGCCAGAAGTGGTTGAAAAGATTGACGAAATCATAGCTAGGAGCAAAACCCAACATGTTGCTCAAAGGATTGGCAATGTGTATGTGGTTGATATGTTAAAGGATAATCTAATGACTGATGCATGTCTGTTCTCAGCTGCCTCTACGAAAAACATAGCACTTTGGCACAGGAGACTTGGACACACAAATCTTAAAACAATCACCAAACTCTCAAAACAAGGCCTTGTAAGAGGCCTTCCACCAAAACTTTTTACTTGTGTTGAACATTGTGTTTCTTGTTTAAAAGGTAAACAACATAAAAGCTCATACAAGTCCATTGAAGAATCCAAGACAACACAGTGTTTACAACTATTGCACATGGACTTATTTGGCCCTATAAAAATCATGAGTCTGGAAAAGAAGAGATATTGTCTTGTTATTGTTCATGATATTTCAAGGCTTACATGGACTTACTTTTTGCACTTCAAAGATGAGTCTGTAGGTATTTTGTAGGATTTTGTAAAGCAAGTTGAAAAGCAATTTGATCTGCCAGTAACAGTATTAAGGAGTGACAATGGAACAGAGTGTAGAAACAAGTAGTTGGATGAGTTGTGTGTGTCAAAAGGTATTATAAGGTAGTACATCATCCCAAGAACATCAGAACAAAATGGGGTGGTTGAAAGGAAAAATAGAACATTGATTGAAGCTACCAGAATAATGCTTGCAGATTCAGGTTTACCCTTAACCTTTTGGGCAGAGGCTGTAAATGCTGCTTGCTATGTGTAGAACAGAGTTTTAATCAACCCTAGACATCAAAAGACTACCTATGAAACTATGTTCAAGATCAAACCAATGATCTCATACTTCAAAGTCTTTGGCTGCCCATGCTTCATTTTAAATTTAAAAGATTCAATTTCAAAATTTACAGCCAAAGTGGATTGTGGTTATTTTCTGGGATACTCAACCATTTCAAGGCCTACAAAATGTTTTACACAAGGACAAGGTGTGTGGAAGAGACCTTGAATGTAAAGTTCAATGAACTTTCTTCATTAAAAATCCCAACAAATCCTGCTGAATTATTTGACTTAGATAAATTTACATTGGAAGATGTGTCTGTCAAGACTAACCCTGCAGGTACACCACAATCGTTCCCAGAAATCGTGGAATTGACATTGTGATTCCACAATACAAAGTCACTTCCACCACTAGAGGAACAGTTGTTCAAAACAGCTGTTAAAACTCTGCCATTGCTGCATCAACAGTTGTTGATCAAACCTCTGCCATCTCATCAACAAAAACCTTTGTTGATCAAAGTCCATCATCTGTGGAAAAAAGTCAACACAGCTTCACCCCCATACCTCCCATTCCTCCACCTCTATCTCCAACAGATGTTGGCACTTCAAAATCGCCAACAGATGTTAGCTCTTGCGACAACTGTGCCTACAGTTATCAGTAACCAATCCCGAAGAATTTGGTAAGCAATAAAACCTTGTGTTTTATTTATTGGATCGTATAATTATCCATGATATTTGCACATTTTCAATCCTTGTTCAATTTCGAAGTCTTAAACATTTTCTTGAAAGTTATACGTAAACGTGATCATTTTAACGAAACGTATGCTCCGAAACAATGACATAAGCTAAACATACCTTAAATACCCTTAACATAACTTATAAATAAGTTTTAGAGGGATCGGTATGTGAAAAATATGCTTATTTGATCACAGGGACTATTAACGACAAACTACGAAAGTTTGCCAATTTTCATAGCAACGTACTCTCCGGAACAAGAACATAAGTGAAACATACCCTAAATACCCTTAATATAACTTAGAAATAAGTTTCGAAGGGTTCGGTATGGCAAAAACATGTTATTTCATGCACAGGGACTAAATGTATCAAAACTGCAAATGTATGCCAGTTCGCGTATATTCTGCATGGCGACAAGAGTGGTGCTGTTATGGGCATCATTGTGACAACTCGTACTTTGAATCTACCTTGTGTATCGTTACGTGTTTATGTGAACTTGGTGATTATATGAATGTTATGTTAATACGTGCTTGTGAATGTGTGTATGTTTATAAACAGCCCAATCGCACAACACCTACTCAATTGCACAAATCCACTCGGTCCATATGATTGGACTCGAGACCATGAGATAGCCCAAGTGGGGGTTTCGGCCCACTCCCATTCCATACGTATACTTGTACACACATCTTTAGGGTTTTAGTTTTTTTTCACAACTTTGCAATCAAGAAACACACACACTAAACACTCTCTCTCTCTCTCGGCTCGGAATCGAAGGCAGCCAAGAATCCCTCCTTCACCGAAGATCATTGTGCTCGGATCAATCCCATCCTCTTTTCAATGACTTGGGTTGCATGATAATAATCTAAAAACCGATTAGATAGGATAGACTACCATGACTAGTTGTTACTATGATGATTTCGTAATGATGCGCATGAACCGAATGCATGGTTAATCGGCTGTTGCGTAATGTTATTTGACTGAATATTGTTCACATGTTTGGTCTAGAATCCGGTTACATAATAGTTAAATGATTTGGTTTTGGTTTGAATGATGATCCGATTTGTATGCTTGATTTATTACTGATTCAATGTTCTTGATGATGATGATTTGAAGGTGTTATGAAACTGTTAATTATCATGTTTGATCTGAATTCCGAAATTGCCTAAGTTGTTAGCTTGAATCACGGAACTGATTGACTTAGATTATGGAAAGTTGTTACATTTGATAGTCTTGACACCGATTGCGAGTCGATACCATCAGTCTCGACTCGAGACCGGACCATGACGAGCCGAAACCATGGTTGCGAGTCCCGTTGCGACTCGAAACCTCACACCGGCACACAACAGCACGACTCGAGACCGAGGTTGCGAGTCCCGTTGCGACTCGAAACCGGACCATGACAACTCGAGATCATCCCGTTGCGACTCGAGATCGCTGGTTGCGACTCGAGACCCGTTATTTCGCACACACTGTGTTGGACTTGCACTGTCACGGGCCCAATTGTCTGGGCCGGGTAGCTGGACTTGTTTACGTATCTGCTAATTGGACTGTTAAATCTTATTGGGCCGATGTGTATTGGACTATGTCTTTCGGATCGTACAAAGTAGACATGATGAGTACTTGACTATTGTTGTTAAAGTGTTAACGTGTACTATGTGATTTGCCATGGGCTATACGTGCTTTTAACATGTTAACTTATGTGATTCATACGTACAATACTTGAACACCAAACCTGACTTGTATGGTAACCCTGTTAGGACGTGGTTGACCACTTTTAGTTCAAGAAACCCTTTTTGTGTGTATCTGCCGAGCAACCCAAGGTGAGTTCACACTCTTACCAAGGCATGGGATTCCCGGGGTGTTGGGAATGGGATTGAAAGGATAAGGTTGAATAGATTCATACGGATACCATTACTAGACTACTATACCATCGTCCTCGGTTGTGCAGGACACGTACGTAAAACCTATGTACACTTATGCTACTCGCTATCCTCGGTTGTGAAGGATACTTACGTAAAACCTGCGTGAACGGATACTCACTACTGCCTCGGTTGTGTCAGGCACTTACATAAAACCTACGTAAACCCCCACGTACCCTATCCTCTGTTGTGAAGGATACTTACGTAAATCCTGCGTAAACTTGTACGTATTACTGTTCTCGGTTGTGAAGAACACTTATGGTTACGCATAGTCTAGTGGATTAACAACATGGGAAGCCCCCACCAATAGAAACCTATGTTGGCCCAGTAGAGCCACCCGATACTCATGAACTTACTATTACGCATTTACTTTCTGTGAACTCGCTCAACTAGTTGTTGACTCTCTGCTGCATGCCTTGCAGGACCTTAGGTACTTTATGGAGCTTGCACAGGGAGGAGCAGGTCGTTGTGGGCAAATGGATCGTGATTACTTATGTCATTTCATACGTTAATACTTATGATTGGGGTTTTACATTAATGCTTCCGCTATACTTAACTATGTTGGTTTTGATAAACACCTTTCGTATTGATGGATAATTATTACTATTTATTACATGTTCAATATGATTGGTGGCTTGATCCTGTTCAGTCACGCTCCCAAGCGGTGGTACTCCGCGTGTGGGATTTTGGGGGTGTGACAGATTGGTATCAGAGCCATTGGTTATAGAGAACTTGGTTTTAATACGGGGAAAACGTTTTTATTAAAACCAGACTATGACCAGAACAGTGCTCTCAACGATCCACAACGACGCTTCGCTCCACGTGCAAGACTCGACATCCTAGGTAATAAGGTTTATGTTTATTGCCTGTTTGCTAGAACTGCTTAGAAATTTGCTCGCATTACTCTTAGATACACATGACTCTATTACATGAGAATACCTACGTGCTTACGCTTTTCTGTCATCGCCCTACTCGCGAACCACTCTCACTTACGTTACTTTTACTATGAAGATCATGTCTGGACGAATCAACATGACTCAAGCCCAGCTAGAGGCTCTCGTTCAAGCTCAAGTTGCTGCGGCACTTGCAGCTGCTCAAGCAGGTAGTATACCCTGCAGTATAGACTCATACTAGGATCCTTAGATCCTGCATTAACTCTCGTATTTAATCTCGTCCTATTCGTACACAATAGGTCAACACGCGCAGCAACCTGTCTGCACTTTCAAGAACTTCATGGACTGCCGTCCAAGTACCTTTAGTGGCACTGAAGGAGCAGTTGGACTCCTCCACTGGTTTGAGAAGCTCGAGTCTGTGTTCGAGATGTGTGAATGCCATGAGGCTTGCAGGGTGAAATACGCCACTGGCACGCTAGAAGGAATAGCACTAACTTGGTGGAACGCCCAAGTTCAGATTTTAGGGTTGGCAGCTGCTAACGCCACACCCTGGAATGATTTCAAGGAACTGATCAAGAGGGAGTATTGTACTCGGGAAGACATCCATAAGCTGGAGGATGAGTTTTACCATCTGAAGATGACTGGATCAGAGATTGAAGCTTACACCAAAAGGTCAAACGAACTGGCCGTGCTGTGTCCAACTATGGTGGACCCTCCGATTAAGCGCATTGAGTTGTATCTCAAAGGGTTGGCGCCAGAGATCCAGAGCCATGTTACTTCGGCTAATCTTGATAACATCCAGGATATTCAACGCCTCGCTCACCGCATCACAGACCAGGCAGTGGATCAGAACAAACTGCCTAAACGTATCAGCGCTACTGCTACCGTTACTACTTCAGCTACTCCTACTACTCCCATTGACAGTAAGAGAAAATGGGATGGGGATTCCAACAAGGGATCAGCTTCAGTTCAGTCTCAGGCCCAGCAACGGAAGACTGACAGTTGTCAGAGTCCCAGTCAGCATTCCTCAGGTAGTCACAGGCAGGGCGGATATCGAGGGAACCTCCCAAAGTGCAACAACTGCGGCAGACACCACGGTGGCCAGTGTAACAAGGGTCGCTGTCAAAGATGCCTCAAGATGGGTCATGAGGCTAAGGATTGTAGAAGCCCTCGTCCTGCGAACCAGAACCAGCAGCAGCCACAGGCACAGCAGAATCAGCAACAGGGCAACAAAGTATGTTTTCAGTGTGGGGCAGAAGGCCACTTCAAGAGGCACTGCCCTCAGCTAAACAGGAACCAGAACAACAACAACAATAACAACAATCAGGGCAATGGCAACAACAACGGGGGAAACAACAATGGCAACGAGGCAAGGGGTCGAGCTTTCGTGTTAGGACGAGGAGACGCAATGAACGATCCCAATGTGGTTATGGGTAAGTTTCTCCTCGACGATATTTATGTTACTGTTTTATTTGATTCGGGTGCGGATACAAGTTATATTTCTGTGAAAGCCAGTAAATTGTTAAAACGTACATCAACACCCCTAAACACCAAACACGTCGTAGAACTAGCTAATGGTAAGAGTTTAGAAGCCACGCAGATAGTCAGGGGTTGTAGTATTACCTTAGCCGGCCAAGCTTTCTCCATCGACCTTATTCCCATAGTACTGGGTAGCTTCGACGTCGTGATTGGGATGGATTGGCTATCCCAACACCAGGCAGAAATCTTATGCAGTGAGAAGATAATTCGCATTCCTCGTTCTGGTCAAGAACCTCTCGAAGTTCAAGGCGACAAGAGTGGTGCTGTGGTTGGCATCATCTCTTTCTTGAAGGCTCAGAATTGTCTGTGGAAGGGTCACACCGCAATCTTGGCACTCATTTCGGATGCATCAGTGAAGGAAAAGAGATTGGAGGATATTCCAATTGTACGTGACTACCCTCAGGTGTTTCCTGACGACTTACCTGGCTTACCGCCTCATCGTCAGGTCGAATTTCAGATCGAGCTCGCTCCAGGAGCAGCACCTATAGCTCGAGCACCATATCGTCTAGCTCCATCAGAGCTGGAAGAACTGTCAAAGCAGCTACAAGAGCTCTTGGAAAAGGGCTTCATTCATCCAAGGTCTTCGCCTTGGGGAGCTCCAGTACTTTTCGTGAAGAAGAAAGACGGTACGTTCAGAATGTGCATAGACTACAGGGAACTGAACAAGGTGACGGTGAAGAACCGTTATCCTCTTCCACGCATAGATGATTTATTCGACCAGTTGCAAGGGTCGTGTTACTATTCAAAGATAGACCTGAGGTCAGGTTATCATCAGCTGAGAGTCCGGGAGGAGGACGTCTCTAAAACTGCTTTCAGAACACGCTACGGTCACTACGAGTTTCTCGTCATGCCGTTCGGGTTAACGAACGCGCCTGCCGTATTTATGGATCTTATGAACAGGGTGTGCAAACCCTATCTTGACAAGTTCGTCATTGTTTTCATCGACGACATTCTGATCTACTCCAAGAGTCAGGAGGAGCACGAGCAGCACCTACGCCTTATTTTGGAACTCCTTCGGAAGGAACAGCTATACGCTAAGTTCTCGAAATGCGACTTCTGGCTTCGGGAAGTCCATTTTCTAGGCCACGTAGTGAACAAGGATGGGATCCATGTCGATCCATCCAAGGTAGACTCGATCAGAAACTGGCCTGCACCACGTACGCCAACGGAAATACGCCAATTCTTGGGCTTGGCGGGTTACTACAGACGGTTTATCAAAGACTTCTCCAAGATCGCGCAACCACTTACACTACTGACACAGAAGGGTGTCACCTACCGTTGGGGCAACACGCAGGAAACTGCTTTTCAGTACTTAAAGGATAGACTTTGCAGTGCACCTATCCTCTCTTTGCAAGAGGGCACAGATGATTTCGTAGTATATTGTGATGCATCCAACCAGGGTCTTGGGTGTGTATTGATGCAGCGGGATAAGGTTATTGCTTACGCTTCGCGCCAACTTAAGATTCATGAACGGAACTACACGACGCACGATTTAGAGCTGGGAGCTGTTGTTTTCGCGCTTAAGATATGGCGACACTACCTGTACGGTACCAGGTGCACGATTTACACCGATCACAGGAGTCTCGAGCATATCCTTAAGCAGAAGGATTTGAACATGCGTCAACGACGATGGGTTGAACTACTGAACGATTACGAATGCGCTATCAAGTACCATCCAGGAAAGGCCAATGTTGTGGCTGACGCCCTCAGTCGGAAAGACACCTTACCTCGGCGCGTGCGAGCGCTACAGCTTACAATTCAGTCTAGCCTTCCAGCACAGATACGAAATGCTCAGGTAGAAGCATTGAAGCCTGAAAATGTCAAAGCTGAAGCCTTACGCGGCTCACGACAACGAATGGAACAGAAGGCAGACGGCGCCTACTATGTAACGGAGCGTATTTGGGTCCCACTTTATGGCGGTCTACGCGAACTTGTAATGGACGAAGCTCACAAGTCTCGCTACTCGGTACATCCAGGGTCGGACAAAATGTACCACGACATCAAAACTACTTATTGGTGGCCTAGCATGAAGGCCCACATCGCTACGTACGTTGGAAAATGCTTGACCTGTGCGAGAGTCAAGGTTGAATACCAGAAACCAGCGGGCCTACTTCAGCAACCTAAGATACCTCAATGGAAATGGGAAGAAATTTCCATGGATTTCGTTGCAGGCCTACCTAGATCCCAGCGGGGGAATGATATTATATGGGTGATCGTGGATCGACTCACCAAGTCTGCACACTTCCTAGCTATAAAGGAAACGGATAAGTTCTCCACTCTCGCAGACATCTACCTTAAAGAAGTTGTTTCGAGGCACGGAGTGCCCACTTCCATCATTTCGGATCGGGATGCACCATTCACGTCAGAGCTATGGCAAGCGATGCACAAATCTTTCGGCTCACGATTAGACATGAGCACAGCATATCATCCTCAGACGGATGGGCAGACTGAGCGAACGATTCAAACACTTGAAGACATGCTTAGGGCATGCGTTATTGATTTCGGCAACGGCTGGGAAAAGCACCTCCCTTTGGTGGAGTTCTCATACAATAACAGTTACCACACCAGCATACAAGCCGCTCCATTCGAGGCATTGTACGGACGTAAATGCCGGTCACCTCTCTGTTGGGCAGAGGTGGGGGATAGTCAGATTACGGGTCCAGAGATTGTAGTGGACGCCACGAAAAAGATTGCACAGATACGACAACGCATGGCGGCAGCAAGCGACCGTCAGAAAGCCTACGCGGACAAGCGTAGGAAGCCTTTGGAATTTCAGGTCGGGGACCGGGTTTTACTCAAAGTTTCACCCTGGAAGGGTGTGGTACGTTTTGGAAAACGGGGCAAACTAAATCCGCGGTACGTCGGACCGTTCGAAATCGTTGAGAAAATAGGCAAAGTGGCCTACAAGCTAAACCTACCAACTGAACTCGGTGCAGTTCACAATGTATTTCACGTGTCGAATCTGAAGAAATGCCTATCAGATGAGACCCTTATCATTCCTTTCAAAGAACTCACTATCGATGAGCGGTTGCAGTTCGTCGAGGAACCAGTTGAAATCACGGACCGGGATGTGAAGGTCCTCAAAAACAAGAGAATCCCTCTTGTTCGAGTACGTTGGAACTCCAAACGTGGCCCAGAGTACACCTGGGAACGCGAAGACAGGATGATAGAAAAGTACCCCCAGTTATTCGGAACCAATACAACCACTACTGAGGCTGAAACTACTACTTCGGAATTTCGGGACGAAATTCTAGATCAACGGGGGGAGGATGTGACACCCCAGGAAAACCAGTGAACGTTATAATCTACCTAGCTTCCTCAGTGAGTGCATACCAAATTTCGGGACGAAATTTCTTTTTAGTTGGGGATAATGTGACAACTCGTACTTTGAACCTACCTTGTGTATCGTTACGTGTTTATGTGAACTTGGTGATTATATGAATGTTATGTTAATACGTGCTTGTGAATGTGTGTATGTTTATAAACGGCCCAATCGCACAACACCTACTCGATTGCACAAACCCACTCGGTCCATATGATTGGACTCGAGACCATGAGATAGCCCAAGTGGGGGTTTCGGCCCACTCCCATTCCATACGTATACTTGTACACACATCTTTAGGGTTTTAGTTTTTTTTCACAACTTTGCAATCAAGAAACACACACACTAAACACTCTCTCTCTCTCTCGGCTCGGAATCGAAGGCAGCCAAGAATCCCTCCTTCACCGAAGATCATTGTGCTCGGATCAATCCCATCCTCTTTTCAATCGGTTAGTGCTTGCATGATTGGTGACATTATGATTTTGTGTGATGAACTAGGGTTCTTGATAGCATGTTGATTATGATGATATTCTCATGACTTGGGTTGCATGATAATAATCTAAAAACCGATTAGATAGGATAGACTACCATGACTAGTTGTTACTATGATGATTTCGTAATGATGCGCATGAACCGAATGCATGGTTAATCGGCTGTTGCGTAATGTTATTTGACTGAATATTGTTCACATGTTTGGTCTAGAATCCGGTTACATAATAGTTAAATGATTTGGTTTTGGTTTGAATGATGATCCGATTTGTATGCTTGATTTATTACTGATTCAATGTTCTTGATGATGATGATTTGAAGGTGTTATGAAACTGTTAATTATCATGTTTGATCTGAATTCCGAAATTGCCTAAGTTGTTAGCTTGAATCACGGAACTGATTGACTTAGATTATGGAAAGTTGTTACATTTGATAGTCTTGACACCGATTGCGAGTCGATACCATCAGTCTCGACTCGAGACCGGACCATGACGAGCCGAAACCATGGTTGCGAGTCCCGTTGCGACTCGAAACCTCACACCGGCACACAACAGCACGACTCGAGACCGAGGTTGCGAGTCCCGTTGCGACTCGAAACCGGACCATGACAACTCGAGATCATCCCGTTGCGACTCGAGATCGCTGGTTGCGACTCGAGACCCGTTATTTCGCACACACTGTGTTGGACTTGCACTGTCACTGGCCCAATTGTCTGGGCCGGGTAGCTGGACTTGTTTACGTATCTGCTAATTGGACTGTTAAATCTTATTGGGCCGATGTGTATTGGACTATGTCTTTCGGATCGTACAAAAGTAGACATGATGAGTACTTGACTATTGTTGTTAAAGTGTTAACGTGTACTATGTGATTTGCCATGGGCTATACGTGCTTTTAACATGTTAACTTATGTGATTCATACGTACAATACTTGAACACCAAACCTGACTTGTATGGTAACCCTGTTAGGACGTGGTTGACCACTTTTAGTTCAAGAAACCCTTTTTGTGTGTATCTGCCGAGCAACCCAAGGTGAGTTCACACTCTTACCAAGGCATGGGATTCCCGGGGTGTTGGGAATGGGATTGAAAGGATAAGGTTGAATAGATTCATACGGATACCATTACTAGACTACTATACCATCGTCCTCGGTTGTGCAGGACACGTACGTAAAACCTATGTACACTTATGCTACTCGCTATCCTCGGTTGTGAAGGATACTCACGTAAAACCTGCGTGAACGGATACTCACTACTGCCTCGGTTGTGTTAGGCACTTACGTAAAACCTACGTAAACCCCCACGTACCCTATCCTCGGTTGTGAAGGATACTTACGTAAATCCTGCGTAAACTTGTACGTATTACTGTTCTCGGTTGTGAAGAACACTTATGGTTACGCATAGTCTAGTGGATTAACAACATGGGAAGCCCCCACCAATAGAAACCTATGTTGGCCCAGTAGAGCCACCCGATACTCATGAACTTACTATTACGCATTTACTTTCTGTGAACTCGCTCAACTAGTTGTTGACTCTCTGCTGCATGCCTTGCAGGACCTTAGGTACTTTATGGAGCTTGCACAGGGAGGAGCAGGTCGTTGTGGGCAAATGGATCGTGATTACTTATGTCATTTCATACGTTAATACTTATGATTGGGTTTTTACATTAATGCTTCCGCTATACTTAACTATGTTGGTTTTGATAAACACCTTTCGTATTGATGGATAATTATTACTATTTATTACATGTTCAATATGATTGGTGGCTTGATCCTGGTCAGTCACGCTCCCAAGCGGTGGTACTCCGCGTGTGGGATTTTGGGGGTGTGACAATCATCTCTTTCCTTAAGGCCCAGAAGTGTTTGCGAAAGGGCCACACTGCTATTCTAGCCCTCGTTTCTAATAATCCTCGAAAGAAAAGAAGATAGAAGACATTCCTATTGTGCGCGACTTTCCTGAGGTATTTCCTGAGGAATTACCTGGTCTTCCACCTCATCGACAAGTCGAGTTTCAAATCGAGCTAGCTCCTGGAGCAGCACCAATAGCTCGTGCACCTTATCGTCTAGCTCCATCTGAAGTAGAAGAACTATCCGCACAATTACAAGAACTCTTGGAAAAGGGCTTCATACGTCCTAGCTCTTCGCCCTGGGGAGCTCCAGTGTTATTTGTGAAGAAGAAAAATGGTACCTTCAGAATGTGTATTAACTACCGCGAACTCAACAAGGTGATCGTGAAGAATCGTTATCCTCTCCCACGAATTGATGACTTATTCGACCAGTTGCAAGGGTCGAGTTTCTACTCAAAGATTGACCTGAGGTCAGACTACCATCAACTGAGAGTTCGAGACGAGGATATCTCTAAGACAACATTCAGGACTCGTTATGGGCATTACGAGTTTCTGGTTATGCCTTTCAGATTGACGAATGCACCTGCGGTCTTCATGGATCTCATGAACCAAGTGTGCAAACCTTACCTGGATAAGTTTGTCAATGTTTTCATCGACGACATCCTGATCTATTCGAAGAGTCAGGAGGAACACGAGCAACACCTGAGGCTTATTTTGGAACTTCTTCGAACAGAGCAGCTGTATGCCAAATTCTCGAAATATGACTTTTGGCTTCGCGAAGTCCACTTTCTAGGCCATGTGGTAAACAAGGATGGGATTCATGTTGATCCATCCAAGGTCGACTCGATCAAGAACTTGCCTGCACCCCGTACACCAACCGAAATCTGCCAATTCATGGGTTTGGCGGGCTACTAAAGAAGATTCATCAAGGATTTCTCCAAGATTCCGCAACCTCTCACCTCACTAACTCCGAAGGGTGTCACCTATCGTTGGGGTGATGCACAGGAATCTGCATTTCAGCACTTAAGGGATAGACTTTGTAGCGCACCAATTCTCTCATTTCCTGAAGGCATAGACGATTTTGTGGTTTATTACGACGCTTCCATCCAAGGACTTGGTTGCGTGTTGATGCAACGTGACAAGGTCATTGCCTACGCATCGCGCCAACTTAAAGTTCATGAAAGGAACTACACTACGCACGACTTGGAGTTGGGAGCAGTGGTTTTCGCACTCAAGATATGGAGACATTACTTGTATGGTACCAGGTGCACCATTTACACCGATCACAGGAGTCTCGAGCATATCTTCAAGCAAAAGGAGTTAAACATGCGACAACGTCGATGGGTCGAGCACTTGAATGATTACGAATGCGCGATCAAGTACCATTTGGGCAAAGCCAATGTTGTGGCCGACGCCCTCAGTTGAAAGGATACAACACCTAAGTGGGTGCGTGCTTTACAACTTACCATCCAAGCTAGTCTTCCTACTCAGATACGAGATGCTCAGGTTGAAGCATTGAAAGCAGAGAACATTAGGGCGGAGTCCTTACGAGGATCGAGGAAACGGTTAGAATAAAAGGAAGACGGCGCATACTACGTAACAGGGCGCATCTGGGTTCCACTTTATGGAAACTTACGCGAGCTGGTGATGGATGAAGCACATAAGTCTCGTTACTCAGTACATCCTGGTTCGGATAAGATGTACCACGACCTAAAGACTACATACTGGTGGCCTAGCATGAAAGCCAACATAGTAACCTATGTCAGTAAATGTTTGACTTATGCGAGAGCCAAGATCGAATATCAGAAACCATCAGGCCTACTCCAACAACCAGAGATCCCGACATGGAAATGGGAGCAAATTTCCATGGATTTCGTTACTGGCCTTCCCAGATCTCAACGCAGAAATGACACTATTTGGGTGATAGTGGATCGATTGACTAAGTCTCCACACTTTTTGACTACCAAAGAAAAAGACAAGTTTTTTACTTTAGTAGACGTATACCTAAAGGAAGTGGTTTCGAGGCACGAGGTGCCAACCTCCATTATTTCCGATCATGATGCAAGTTTTACTTCTGAGTTCTGGCAAGCTATGCACAAGTCTTTTGGCTCTCGATTAAACATGAGAACAACATATCACCCACAAACGGATAGGCAGTCTGAACGTACCATCCAAACCCTTGAAGACATGCTTAGGGCATGTGTGATTGATTTTGGTAACGGCTAGGAACGACATCTACCTTTAGTGGAATTTTCATATAATAACAGCTACCACACCAGTATCCAGGCCGCTCCGTTTGAGGCATTATACGGACGTAAATGCCGATCACCACTTTGCTGGGCAGAAGTTGGTGACAGCCAAATCACTGGCCCAGAACTTGTGGTAGACACAACTGAGAAGATTGCTCTGATACGACAACGAATGGCGGCAGCTCGTGACCGTCAGAAAAGCTACGCTGATAAGCGCAGGAAACCACTCGAGTTCCAGGTTGGGGATCGAGTGCTACTCGAAGTCTCACCTTGGAAAGGTGTAGTTCGTTTTGGAAAATGAGGCAAACTCAATCCGCGTTATGTCGGACCGTTCGAAATCGTTGAGAAAATTGGCAAAGTCGCTTACAAGTTGAATCTACCTGAAGAACTCTGTCACACCCCCAAAATCCACCTGCGGAGTATCACCGCTTGGGAGCGTGACTGACCAGGATCAAGCCACCAATCATATTGAACATGTAATTAATAAGTAAAAGCAAATGCCATTCAACCACCAATATGAAAGGTGTTCCAAAACATAAGTATGTTATCACTGTTTAGCGGAAGCGTATAAATAAAATCCAACATAATTAAGTATGAAATGTCATAAAGTGTTTAACCAACAATCACGATCCAAGTCCACAACGACCAACTCCTCCCTGTGCAAGCTCCATGTACCTAACGACCTGCAAGGCATGTAACAGAGGATCAACAACTAGTTGAGCGAGTTCACAGAAAGTAAATGCGTAATGGTAAGTTCGTTTGTAACATGTGGCTCTACTGGGCCGATAGTACGTTCTATTGGTGGGGGCTTCCCATGTTGTATAACCACTAGACTATTCGTAACCATAAGTGTTCTACATATCCCGAGAACAGTAACACGTACAAGTTTACGTAGGTTTTACGTAAGTATCCTTCACAACCGAGGATAGGGGTACGCGGGGGTTTACGTAGGTTTTACGTAAGTGCCTGACACAACCGAGGCAGTAGTGAGTATAAGTTCACGTAGGTTTTACGCGAGTGTCCTTCGCAACCTGAGGACAGTGAGTAGCATAAGTATACGTAGGTTTTACGTATGTGTCCTGCACGACCGAGGACGATGGTGTGGTAGTCTAGTAACAATATTAGTACGAATCTATTCAACCTTATTCCTTCAATCCCATTCCCAAGCCCTGGGAATCCCATGCCTTAGTAAGAGTGTGAACTCACCTTGGTTTGCTCGGCAGATAATTTATTTGCCCATATACTCTAATCAATCACGTCCTATCATAGGTATTTACGTCTAATCAGATTCACAGCAATTCAACTCGATCCATTCATCATCACCAGTTTACATTTTAAACAATCCCACACTTATAGTCATATATGCCCAATCAAACCACAAAGTTACCCATAATTTATAATCCAATCCATGTGCTTACTGATCAAGATAATATTAACTATGAAAACAATTAAACACTATTACCTCTAATCACTTGATCATGTAACAGTTAATTATTTACGTCCCTAAGTCCAAATCATAACCACTATCATGTATAAACAATACAAATCATTTGCATATATTAATCATCCAAATAATAAATCATGCAACTCATACTTTAGACCAAATCAATACATCACCGATTATTAACATACAATTCTCATACATAAGAGTTATGTTTAGCATTTACAGTTGTCGGCCACTTTAGAAAGGCCCAATCAACGCACTTTGACGGCCCATGTGCAAGAATGTTATGATTTAATACAAGTGCCGCCCACAAAATAATTGTTGTCGGGTAGTGTTGATGATAGGTCAAGATTAAAAATCATTTTCTGTATATAACCGACCCATTTCTTGTATTTGGTCAAAACACATCAAGAAAGTCGGACAAGTATAATCCACATTAAAACTCGGACCCCCTTTGTATTAAACAAAAAGTCGGATCCCTTGTCCCTTTACACAAAAGTCGGACCCTTCTAATATTAACAAAAGTCGGACAGGAGCTCTTCTCCTAAAACTCGGACCATGTGTGATATGTATATAAGTCGGACATGGTATAATCTGTCACACCCCCAAAATCCACCTGCGGAATATCACCGCTTGGGAGCGTGACTGACCAGGATCAAGCCACCAATCATATTGAACATGTAAATAAGTAGTAATAGTTATCCACCAATACGAAAGGTGTTTATCAAAACCAACATAATCAAGTGTAGCGGAAGCATTAATGTAAAAACCCAAACATAAGTATTAAGTGTGTAATGTCATAAACGTTTAATAAGCATTCACGTTCCATGCCCACAACGGCCTGCTCCTCCTTGTGCAAGCTCCATAAGTACCTAAGGTCCTGCAAGGCATGCAGCAGAGAGTCAACAACTAGTTGAGCGAGTTCAGAGTTAACAGTTCAGTAATAGTATAGTGTGAGTAGCATTATGTTCGTTCGTTAAGTCATGTGTCGTATTAGTTTCCATCGCGGCCTCCCAGGCAGCTATGCGAAGATATTAGGGGATGTTTTTCCCATGTATTCTAGACTAGGTTTATTCGTATCGCGGCCCCCAGGCAGGTGTGCGAAGATTAGTAAATTTAGTTCGCGGCCTTCCCAAGGCAGGTATGCGAAGTCAGTCATAATATCGCGGCCAACCCTTGGCAGGTGTGCGAAGATCAGTTCAATAGGTGTTACTAGTCTAGTCGTATCTTGTCGTTAGGTTCTATCATCCGAGTATATACAATAAGTCATCCAATCCCATTCCCACCCGGGAACCCCATGCCTTGGCTGTGTGAACTCACCTTGGTTTGCTCGGCAGATACACAGAAAGTTCGAGTAAGCTATAGGGTGATCAACCACGTCCTAGCATGGTTATCATACAAGTCGGGTTCGTATTCGAATATAGCACATAGGTTCTACTCGTATTGTGGCAAATATAATCATGGCATACACAAGTATTCATAGCAGTCCAATAGCAGTCACATAAACAAGTCCAAGTATCCGGCCCAAATCAATTAGGCTCGTGACAGTGCAAGTCCAATAATAATGTGCAAGTGTTCACGGTCTCGAGTCGAGACTAACGATCCCGAGTCGAGACTAAGCGGTCTTGAGTTGTTCTGGTTTCAAGGTCTCGAGTCGCAACAAGGAGGTCTCGAGTGGTCATGGTCAAGTCGAGACTACACGGTCTCGAGTCGCAACGGGACTCGCAAACGCTGGTCTCGAGTTGTGCTGTTTGTGTGCGAGTGTTGTGGTCTCGAGTCGAGACTAGGAGTTCTCGACTCGCAATCCGTGTCTAGATCAGGAATGTAACCAACTTCCTAATTTACAGCTCATTAATTCCGTAACAATTGCTAACAACTTTGGCAGTTTCATAATCAGATCAATCAACAACTTATTCAGGAAATCAAACGTGTTCATATATGTTCATATCATATCAAGAACAATGGAATCAGCAATTAGACCAATGATCATGCATACAAAAACAACATCCACACTAATTCATAAATCAAAGCATGGCAATGGTTATCAATCATGTAACATACGGCCGATTACAATCATTCGGTTCTATAATATAATCAATCCGGTTACTAAAACATGCATCCTATACAATTCATAATCGATATTTACGTAAGCCGATTAACACGAACTCAATCTATCATGTAACAATAACCCTAGATCATCATGCAAGAAACATCATCACACATGAAATCATATATCAACAAACACTTAAAACACTAACCGGCTTGGGGATGAAACCCGTGAGGTCTCGAATCCAGGTGGTGTTGCCGCCGGCTTCAAGAGGAAACGAGAGAGAGAGAGAGAGAGAAGGAGTTCTAGGGTTTGTGTGTGTGCTAGGATGTTTTGCAAGTATGAGGAGTATACCCCTACTCTTAGTGTTATGCGCAACAAAGGAATGGGCCGAACCCTTTTACACGGGTTGCCATATGGTTTCGAGTCAAGCATAGTGTGGGCCGAGAAAATGATGTAACGAGAGATGAAGTGTGCGGCCCTAAAGGCTTGCGTGACAAGTATACATATTCACATACAATCACATAACATGTAGCATTTATTCATTAATATCAACATATCAAATAATCACATAAAGTCCATACACGTCACAGTAAACACAAATATAGGTTCTGAAGTACGAGTTGTCACATTATCCCCAACTTGAATGAAATTTCGTCCCGAAATTTGGTACGCACTCACTGAGGAAGCTAGGTAAGTTGTATCGTTCACTGGTTTTCCTGGGGTGTCACATCCTCCCCCCGTTGATCTGGAATTTCGTCACGAAATTCCGCTGTAGTAGCTTCAGCCTCAGTAGTGGTTGCATTGGTTTCGAATAACTGGGGATACTTTTCTGTCATCTGGTCTTCTCGTTCCCAGGTGTACTCTGGGCCACGTTTGGAGTTCCAACAAACTCGGACAAGAGAGATTCTCTTGTGCTTGAGGACCTTAACATCCCGGTCCGTGATTTCCACCGGTTCCTCCACGAAGTGCAACTGTTCGTCGATAGTGAGCTCTTTCAAAGGAATTATGAGGGTCTCATCTGACAAGCACTTCTTTAGATTCGACACGTGAAAAACGTTGTGAACTGCCCCGAGTTCTGCTGGTAGGTTTAGCTTGTAGGCTACTTTGCCTATTTTCTCAATGATTTCGAATGGTCCGATATACCGCGGATTTAGTTTGCCCCGTTTGCCAAAACGAACCACACCCTTCCAGGGTGAGACTTTGAGCAAAACCCGGTCCCCGACCTGAAATTCCAATGGCTTCCTACGCTTATCCGCGTAGCTTTTCTGACGGTCGCGTGCTGCCGCCATGCGTTGTCTTATCTGTGCAATCTTTTCCGTGGTGTCCACTATAAGTTCTGGACCCGTGATCTGACTATCCCCCACCTCTGCCCAACAGAGAGGTGACTGGCATTTACGCCCGTATAATGCCTCGAATGGAGCGGCTTGGATGCTGGTGTGGTAACTGTTATTATACGAAAACTCCACCAAAGGGAGATGCTTTTCCCAGCCGTTGCCGAATGTGACAACTCGAATTTCCAAGATTCGATTTCATACGTATTATACGATCATGTATTGACTAGTTGTTTATTTGCACATTTGGTTGCCATGAAATTTTATACGTTTTGATTGTTTGACTGTACATAGTTGTTTGTTTGTTACATTGCGAAACTTGTAAATGTGTAAACTAGTTAGTGTGAAACACATTACATCACACAAACAACCTTCGAAGGATGTCCACGTAACATGGCTCAAGGATCGAAGGATCACGAAACATATCCTTCGATCCGAAAGATCAAGCTTTCGGCTTGAAGGGTCTCGAAACATATCCTTCGGGCCAAGAAGAGATCCTTCGACATCTTTCGGCCCAGCCTTCTAATGGGCTCGGCCCACTCCTGTAATATGTTTATATACGGTGAATGGCATGCAAAGTCGGAGTTTTTCTAAAAACCCTAGAACACCTTTACTTGTGACGGCAACCACAAATTTACGGAGACTACTTGCTGATCAATTCTTTTGCTTTCTATCCCGGTTAGTGTCTAAAGTATATGATTTCATGATTTATCAATCACATGTCAATATGTTGTTTGTATGTTAACCGGTTATGTATAATGATTGTATATAGATGTTAATCGGATTTGTATGCTAATCGGATCTGTTGTGAACTATGTTTAATGATACTGTTTGGTGAATCGGATGTGATTTTATGCAATCCGAAATTGTTATCGTTCATGAAATCGGAACACACATGATTGAGTATTATTATTGTTCATACGGTTAAATTTAGGGTTCATAAGG
Source organism: Helianthus annuus (assembly GCF_002127325.2). Taxonomy (NCBI): domain Eukaryota; kingdom Viridiplantae; phylum Streptophyta; class Magnoliopsida; order Asterales; family Asteraceae; genus Helianthus; species Helianthus annuus. Next base: position 41,409,080 of record NC_035436.2, on the reverse strand, counting down.
TTTTAATATGAAACTGATTGTTTGATCGATTTTAGGCAACCGATTACTTGAAAGTTGTGTTAATTGATAATCGGATAAACTTGGAAAACTTGAATAAAATGTAACTGTTATTTATCGAAGGATAACCAATATGCCGAAAGATACTTGTTATCCGAAACATGTTTGCTGTGAACCGAAAGATGCCTATCCTTCGAACCATAGTAACTTTGACCGAAAGATAGTTTGGACCGAAAGATAGATTTGACCGAAAGATGACATTGGTCCGAAACATAACATTCGGTCCGAAGGATAATTGTGATAACTGTTGTCGAAAGATAATAGTTGGATTCGAAAGATACTAGGGATTTATGAACCTACTTTGAAAGATGGAATTATATGCTTGATTTATTTGGCATGCCATGCTTGATGAACGTTAACATTTGTATACGTGCAATAATACGTGTTGTGCCGATATGCAAACTGACTGCTATGTGAACATTAAATTGCATGCGTATCATTGCGAACATGAACTGATTTGTCATACGTGCATACAATAGGACGTGATTTAATTCTTGTGAGTGCATAACCTAGCATACCGAGCAAACCAAGGTGAGTTCACACTCTTACCAAGGCATGGGATTCCCGGGGTGTTGGGAATGGGATTGAAAGGTTGATTAGATACACTATTGACACTATGACTAGACTACCACATTACTATCCTCGGATGTGAAGGATACTTATACTGATCACTATCCTCGGATGTGAAGGATACTTATACTGATCACTATCCTCGGTTGTGAAGGATACCTATAGTTACGAGTAGTCTAGTGGTTATATAACGTGGAACACCACCACCAATAACGTGGAACACCACCACCAATAACGTGGAACACCACCACCAATAACGTGGAACACCACCACCAATAGAACATACAAACGGCTCAGTAGAGCCACCTGTTACAAACGAACTTACTATTACGCATTTACTTTCTGTGAACTCGCTCAACTAGTTTGTTGATTATTCTGTTACATGCCTTGCAGATCGTTAGGTACTGGGAGCTTGCACTGGAGAAGCGGGTCGTTGTGGACAAGGATCGTGGCTTTTCTGTTGAACTATTATGACACTTAAAATTGTTAACTACTACTGGATTATTTACTATGCTTCCGCTACATTTTGAAACTATGGTTTTGTTTGAACACCCTTCGTGTTGAATGGATGGTTTACTTTTATTTTACTTGATATAAATTGCATGTTCAATATGATTGGTGGCTTGATCCTGGTCAGTCACGCTCCCAAGCGGTGATACTCCGCAGGTGGATTTTGGGGGTGTGACAGATTGGTATCAGAGCCATTGGCTATAGAGAACTTGGTTTTAATATGGAAAAACGTTTTTATTAAAACCAGACTATAACCAGAACAGTGCTCTCAACGATCCACAACGACGCTTCGCTCCACGTGCAAGACTCAACTTCCTAGGTAATAAGGTTTATGTTTATTGCCTACATGCTAGAATTTGCATAGAACTTTGCTCGTAGTATGCTTACATTACCTTGCTCACAACTTGTCATTGCATGAGAATACTTATGTGCTTACACTCTTCTGTCATCGCACTATTCGCGAACCTTTCTCACTTATGTTGCCTTTGATGTGAAGATCAATGGCCGCACGAATTACCATGACTCAAGCCCAGCTAGAGGCTCTCGTTGCTGCGGCAGTTGCAGCCGCCCAAGCAGGTAGTATACCCTGCAGTATAGACACTAGGATCTTTAGATCCTACATTAATTCTCGTACTTAACTTTGCCCTATTCGTACACAATAGGTCAACCCGCTCAGCAACAACCTGGGTGCACATTCAAGAATTTCATGGATTGTCGTCCTACCTCGTTCAGTGGCACGGAGGGAGCAGTTGGACTCCTCCACTGGTTTGAAAAGCTCGAGTCGGTTTTCGAAATGTGTGAATGCCCTGAGGCTCGCAGGGTGAAGTTCGCCACTGGCACACTTGAAGGGATTGGGCTCACTTGGTGGAACGCACAAGTGCAGATCTTAGGGTTGGCAGCTGCTAACGCCACACCCTGGAATGATTTCAAAGAACTGATCAAGAGGGAATACTGCACTAGAGAAGACATTCACAAGTTGGAGGACGAGTTGTATAACTTGAAAATGGTTGGTTCGGAAATCGAAGCTTACACTAAGAGATCAAATGAGTTGGCTGTGTTATGTCCAACTATGGTGGACCCTCCATACAAGCGTATTGAGTTGTATCTCAAGGGTTTGGTACCAGAAATACAGAGCCACGTTACCTCGGCTAACCTCAACAACATCCAGGAAATCCAGCGTCTCGCTCATCGCATCACCGATCAGGCAGTGGATCAGAACAAACTGCCAAAGCGTATCAGTGCTACTGCTACCACTACTGCTTCTACTACACTTGCTACACCCAGTGAAAGTAAGAGAAAATGGGATGGGGATTCTAGCAAGGGGTCAGCTTCAGTACAGTCACAAGCTCAGCAGCGAAAGACAGACAGTTACCAGAGTCCAAGTCAGCACTCCTCAGGCAGCCACAGACAGGGAGGGTATCGAGGAAACCTTCCAAAGTGTAACACCTGCAGCAAACATCACAGTGGCCAGTGTAATAAGGTTCGTTGTCAAAGATGCCTCAAGATGGGTCATGAGGCCAAAGATTGTAGAAGCGCTCGACCTGCAAACCAGAATCAGCAGCAACCTCAAGCACAGCAGAATCAGCAGCAGGGTAACAAAGGGTGCTATAATTGCGGTGCAGAGGGTCACTTCAAAAGGCATTGCCCTCAGTTGAACAGGAACCAGAACAACAACAATCACAACAACAATCAGGGCAACGGGAACAACAACAACAACAACGGGGGAAACAACAACAACAACGGCAATGAAGCTCGTGGTCGTGCTTTTGTGTTGGGCCGAGGAGATGCAGTGAATGATCCCAATGTGGTTATGGGTAAGTTTCTTCTCGACGATATTTATGTTACTGTCTTATTTGATTCGGGTGCTGATACAAGCTATATGTCATTGAAAATGAGTAAATTATTAAAACGTACACCAACACCTCTAGACACCAAACACGTCGTAGAACTAGCCAATGGTAAAAGTGTAGAAGCCGCACAGATAGTCAAGGGTTGTAGTATTGTTCTAGCGGGTCAGACTTTCTCGATTGATCTCATACCCATAGTTTTGGGTAGTTTCGACGTCGTCATCGGTATGGATTGGTTGTCCCAACATCACGCGGAGATCTTATGCAAAGAAAAAGTTATTCGTATTCCTCGCTCCAGTCAGGAACCTCTCGAAGTACAAGGTGACAAGAGTGGTGCTGTGGTTGGCATCATCTCATTCTTAAAGGCGCAGAAATGTTTACGAAAGGGACATACTGCCATTCTGGCACTTGTCACTGACGCATCAGCAAAGGAAAAGAAGCTGGAGGATATACCAGTTGTGCGTGATTTTCCTCAAGTGTTTCCTGAAGATTTACCTGGTTTACCTCCTCATCGTCAAGTCGAGTTTCAGATTGAGTTAGCTCCTGGAGCAGCACCAATAGCCCGCGCACCGTATCGTTTGGCTCCAACCGAACTGGAAGAACTGTCGAAGCAGCTACAAGAGCTCTTGGAAAAGGGCTTTATTCGTCCAAGCTCTTCGCCTTGGGGAGCTCCAGTGTTATTTGTGAAAAAGAAGGATGGCACTTTCAGAATGTGCATCGATTATCGCGAGCTGAACAAGGTCACAGTGAAGAACCGTTATCCTCTTCCGCGCATAGATGACCTATTCGACCAGTTGCAAGGGTCGTGTTACTATTCCAAGATTGATTTAAGGTCAGGGTATCATCAGCTGAGAGTCCGGGATGAGGACGTCTCCAAAACCGCTTTCAGAACTCGCTACGGTCATTACGAGTTTCTTGTCATGCCATTCGGGCTTACGAACGCGCCTGCAGTCTTCATGGATCTTATGAACAGGGTGTGCAAACCCTATCTCGACAAGTTCGTCATTGTTTTCATCGACGACATTTTGATTTACTCCAAGAGTCAGGAGGAGCACGAGCAGCACTTACGTCTTATCTTGGAACTTCTTCGAAAAGAGCAATTGTACGCAAAGTTTTCCAAATGCGACTTCTGGCTTCGTGAAGTCCACTTCTTAGGCCATGTGGTGAACAAGGATGGGATTCATGTCGATCCATCCAAGGTTAATTCGATCAGAAACTGGCCAGCACCGCGTACACCGACAGAAATACGCCAATTCTTGGGTTTGGCGGGTTACTACAGGCGATTTATTAAAGACTTCTCAAAGATCGCGCAACCACTTACTATGCTAACACAGAAAGGTGTCGTTTACAGATGGGGTAATACGCAAGAGACCGCTTTTCAGTACTTAAAGGATAGGCTTTGCAGCGCACCTATTCTTTCATTGCCAGAGGGCACAGATGACTTCGTGGTATACTGTGATGCATCCATCCAGGGTCTTGGATGTGTGTTGATGCAACGTGATAAAGTGATAGCCTACGCTTCTCGGCAACTCAAGGTTCATGAACGGAACTATACGACGCACGATTTGGAGCTGGGAGCTGTTGTTTTCGCGCTTAAGATATGGCGACACTACCTGTACGGTACCAGGTGCACGATTTACACCGATCACAGGAGTCTCGAGCATATTCTTAAGCAAAAGGATTTGAATATGCGTCAACGAAGATGGGTTGAACTTTTAAACGACTATGAATGCGCCATCAAGTATCATCCAGGCAAGGCCAATGTTGTGGCTGATGCCCTTAGTCGGAAAGACACTCTACCTAAGCACGTGCGAGCGCTACAGCTTATTATTCAGTCCAGTCTTCCTGCACAGATACGAGCTGCTCAGTTAGAAGCACTGAAACCCGAAAACGTCAAAGCTGAAGCCTTACGCGGCTCAAGGCAACGCATGGAACAAAAGGAAGACGGCGCCTACTATGTAACGAGACGTATTTGGGTCCCACTTTATGGCGGTTTACGCGAACTTGTAATGGATGAAGCTCACAAGTCTCGCTACTCGGTACATCCAGGGTCGGATAAAATGTACCACGACATCAGCACTACTTATTGGTGGCCTAGTATGAAGGCTCACATCGCTACGTACGTTGGAAAATGCTTAACCTGTGCGAGAGTCAAGGTTGAATATCAGAAACCCTCTGGTCTACTTCAGCAGCCTAAGATACCGCAATGGAAATGGGAAGAAATTTCCATGGATTTTGTTACGGGCTTACCTAGATCCCAGCGTGGGAATGACACTATTTGGGTGATCGTTGATCGACTCACAAAGTCTGCTCACTTCTTGGCTATCAAAGAAACGGATAAGTTTTCTACTTTAGCAGACATTTACTTGAAAGAAGTTGTTTCGAGGCACGGAGTGCCCACCTCTATTATTTCGGATCGCGATGCACGATTCACGTCAGAGCTTTGGCAAGCGATGCACAAATCCTTCGGCTCACGATTAGACATGAGCACAGCATATCATCCTCAGACGGATGGGCAGTCTGAGCGAACTATTCAAACTCTTGAAGACATGCTTCGAGCGTGTGTCATCGATTTCGGCAACGGCTGGGAAAAGCACCTCCCTTTAGTGGAGTTTTCATACAATAACAGCTATCATACCAGCATTCAAGCCGCTCCATTCGAGGCATTGTACGGACGTAAATGCCGGTCACCTCTCTGTTGGGCAGAGGTGGGGGATAGTCAGATTACGGGTCCAGATATTGTAGTGGACGCCACAGAAAAGATTGCACAGATACGACAACGCATGGCGGCAGCACGCGACCGTCAGAAAGCCTACGCGGACAAGCGTAGAAAGCCATTGGAATTTGAGGTCGGGGACCGGGTTTTATTGAAAGTTTCACCCTGGAAGGGTGTGGTTCGATTTGGTAAACGAGGCAAACTGAATCCGCGGTACGTCGGACCATTCGAAATCTTAGAAAAGATTGGCAAAGTAGCCTACAGATTAAAACTACCAGCTGAACTCGGTGCAGTTCACAATGTATTTCACGTGTCGAATCTGAAGAAATGCCTATCAGATGAGACCCTTATAGTTCCTTTTAAGGAACTCACTATCGACGAGCGGTTGCAGTTCGTCGAGGAACCAGTTGAAATCACGGACCGGGATGTTAAGGTCCTCAAACACAAGAGAATCCCTCTTGTTCGAGTTCGTTGGAACTCCCAGCGTGGCCCAGAGTATACCTGGGAACGCGAAGATCAGATGAAAGAAAAGTACCCCCAGCTATTCGAAACCAATGCATCCACTTCTGAGGCTGAAGCTACTACTACTGAATTTCGGGACGAAATTCCAAATCAACGGGGGGATGATGTGACACCCCAGGAAAACCAGTGAACGATGTAACTTACTTAGCTTCCTCAGTGAGTGCGTACCAAATTTCGGGACGAAATTTCTTTCAAGTTGGGGATAATGTGACAACTCGAATTTCCAAGATTCGATTTCATACGTATTACACGATCATGTATTGACTAGTTGTTTATTTGCACATTTGGTTGCCATGAAATTTTATACGTTTTGATTGTTTGACTGTACATAGTTGTTTGTTTGTTACATTGCGAAACTTGTAAATGTGTAAACTAGTTAGTGTGAAACACATTACATCACACAAACAACCTTCGAAGGATGTCCACGTAACATGGCTCAAGGATCGAAGGATCACGAAACATATCCTTCGATCCGAAAGATCAAGCTTTCGGCTTGAAGGGTCTCGAAACATATCCTTCGGGCCAAGAAGAGATCCTTCGACATCTTTCGGCCCAGCCTTCTAATGGGCTCGGCCCACTCCTGTAATATGTTTATATACGGTGAATGGCATGCAAAGTCGGAGTTTTTCTAAAAACCCTAGAACACCTTTACTTGTGACGGCAACCACAAATTTACGGAGACTACTTGCTGATCAATTCTTTTGCTTTCTATCCCGGTTAGTGTCTAAAGTATATGATTTCATGATTTATCAATCACATGTCAATATGTTGTTTGTATGTTAACCGGTTATGTATAATGATTGTATATAGATGTTAATCGGATTTGTATGCTAATCGGATCTGTTGTGAACTATGTTTAATGATACTGTTTGGTGAATCGGATGTGATTTTATGCAATCCGAAATTGTTATCGTTCATGAAATCGGAACACACATGATTGAGTATTATTATTGTTCATACGGTTAAATTTAGGGTTCATAAGGTTTTAATATGAAACTGATTGTTTGATCGATTTTAGGCAACCGATTACTTGAAAGTTGTGTTAATTGATAATCGGATAAACTTGGAAAACTTGAATAAAATGTAACTGTTATTTATCGAAGGATAACCAATATGCCGAAAGATACTTGTTATCCGAAACATGTTTGCTGTGAACCGAAAGATGCCTATCCTTCGAACCATAGTAACTTTGACCGAAAGATAGTTTGGACCGAAAGATAGCTTTGACCGAAAGATGACATTGGTCCGAAACATAACATTCGGTTCGAAGGATAATTGTGATAACTGTTGTTGAAAGATAATAGTTGGATTCGAAAGATACTAGGGATTTATGAACCTACTTTGAAAGATGGAATTATATGCTTGATTTATTTGGCATGCCATGCTTGATGAACGTTAACATTTGTATACGTGCAATAATACGTGTTGTGCCGATATGCAAACTGACTGCTATGTGAACATTAAATTGCATGCGTATCATTGCGAACATGAACTGATTTGTCATACGTGCATACAATAGGACGTGATTTAATTCTTGTGAGTGCATAACCTAGCATACCGAGCAAACCAAGGTGAGTTCACACTCTTACCAAGGCATGGGATTCCCGGGGTGTTGGGAATGGGATTGAAAGGTTGATTAGATACACTATTGACACTATGACTAGACTACCACATTACTATCCTCGGATGTGAAGGATACTTATACTGATCACTATCCTCGGATGTGAAGGATACTTATACTGATCACTATCCTCGGTTGTGAAGGATACCTATAGTTACGAGTAGTCTAGTGGTTATATAACGTGGAACACCACCACCAATAACGTGGAACACCACCACCAATAACGTGGAACACCACCACCAATAACGTGGAACACCACCACCAATAGAACATACAAACGGCTCAGTAGAGCCACCTGTTACAAACGAACTTACTATTACGCATTTACTTTCTGTGAACTCGCTAAACTAGTTTGTTGATTATTCTGTTACATGCCTTGCAGATCGTTAGGTACTGGGAGCTTGCACTGGAGAAGCGGGTCGTTGTGGACAAGGATCGTGGCTTTTCTGTTGAACTATTATGACACTTAAAATTGTTAACTACTACTGGATTATTTACTATGCTTCCGCTACATTTTGAAACTATGGTTTTGTTTGAACACCCTTCGTGTTGAATGGATGGTTTACTTTTATTTTACTTGATATAAATTGCATGTTCAATATGATTGGTGGCTTGATCCTGGTCAGTCACGCTCCCAAGCGGTGATACTCCGCAGGTGGATTTTGGGGGTGTGACACCGAAATCGATGACACATGCCCGAAGCATGTCTTCTACAGTTTGTATCGTGTGTTCAGACTGTCCATCCGTCTGAGGGTGATATGCTGTGCTCATGTCTAACTGTGAACCAAAAGCTGTGCATTGCTTGCCATAGTTCTGAAGTGAATCGTGCATCGCGATCCGAGATAATAGAGGTGGGCACCCCGTGCCTTGAGACTACTTCCTTCAAGTATATGTCTGCAAGTGTGGAAAACTTGTCCGTTTCTTTGATTGCCAAGAAGTGAGCAGATTTGGTGAGTAGGTCCACGATCACCCAAATAGTATCGTTCCCACGCTGAGATCTAGGCAAGCCTGTAACAAAATCCATGGAAATTTCCTCCCATTTCCACTGTGGTATCTTTGGTTGCTGAAGTAAGCCTGCTGGTTTCTGATATTCTGCCTTGACTCTTGCACAGGTTAAGCATTTGCCGACATAAGTGGCAATGTGGGCCTTCATGCTAGGCCACCAATAAGTAGTTCTGATGTCGTGGTACATCTTATCCGAACCTGGATGCATAGAGTAGCGAGACTTGTGTGCTTCATCCATCACAAGTTCTCGTAAACCGCCATATAGTGGGACCCAGATAGGCCCCGTTACATAGTAGGCGCCGTCTCCCTTCTGTTCTAATCGTTGCCTCGAGCCGCGTAGGGCTTCAGCCTTGACGTTTTCTGGTTTCAATGCTTCTACCTGAGCATCTCGTATCTGTGCAGGAAGACTAGACTGAATGGTGAGCTGTAAGGCTCGTACACGCCTAGGTGCGGTATCTTTTCGACTGAGAGCGTCAGCCACAACATTGGCTTTGCGTGGATGGTACTTGATAGCTATTCGTAATCGTTCAGCAGTTCAACCCATCGTCGTTGACGCATGTTCAAATCCTTTTGCTTAAGGATATGCTCGAGACTCCTGTGATCGGTGTAAATAGTGCACTTGGTACCGTACAGGTAGTGTCGCCATATCTTAAGCGTAAAAACAACAACTCCCAGCTCTAAATCGTGCGTCGTGTAGTTCCGTTCGTGAACCTTAAGTTGGCGCGAAGCGTAAGCAATGACCTTGTCGCGCTGCATTAATACACATCCAAGACCCTGAGTGGATGCATCACAGTAAACCACGAAGTCGTCTGTGCCCTCTGGCAATGAGAGAATAGGTGCACTGCAAAGTCTATCCTTTAAGTGCTGGAAAGCAGTTTCCTGAGTATTAACCCAACGGTAGGTGACACCCTTCTGTGTCAGTAGTGTAAGCGGCTGTGCAATCTTTGAAAAGTCTTTGATGAATCGCCTGTAATAACCCGCCAAACCCAAGAATTGGCGTATTTTCGTTGGTGTACGTGGTACAGGCCAGTTCCAGATCGAGTCTACCTTGGATGGATCAACATGGATCCCATCCTTGTTTACTACGTGGCCTAGAAAGTGGACTTCACGAAGCCAGAAGTCACATTTTGAAAACTTGGCGTACAACTGTTCCTTTCGAAGAAGTTCCAAAATAAGACGTAAGTGCTGCTCATGTTCCTCCTGACTCTTGGAGTATATCAGAATGTCGTCGATGAAAACAATTACGAACTTGTCTAGATAGGGTTTGCACACCCTGTTCATAAGATCCATGAAAACTGCAGGCGCGTTCGTAAGCCCAAATTGCATGACTAGAAACTCGTAGTGACCGTAACGAGTTCTGAATGCTGTCTTGGAGACGTCCTCCTCTCGGACTCTCAGCTGATGGTAACCCGACCTTAAGTCTTTCTTGGAGTAGTAGCACGACCCTTGCAACTGGTCGAATAAGTCGTCTATGCGTGGAAGAGGGTAACGGTTCTTCACCGTCACCTTGTTGAGTTCTCGGTAGTCTATGCACATCCTGAAAGTGCCATCCTTCTTTTTCACGAAAAGTACTGGAGCTCCCCAAGGAGAAGAGCTTGGACGAATAAAACCCTTTTCCAAGAGCTCTTGTAACTGCTTTGACAGTTCTTCCAGTTCAGTTGGAGCTAAACGATACGGTGCTCGAGCTATAGGTGCTGCTCCTGGAGCGAGCTCGATTTGAAATTCGACCTGACGATGAGGCGGTAGACCTGGTAAATCTTCAGGAAACACCTGAGGAAAGTCACGTACAACTGGAATATCCTCCAATTTCTTTTCCTTCGCTGCTGCATCAGTGACAAGTGCCAGAATAGCAGTGTGACCCTTTCGTAACCATTTCTGAGCCTTCAAGAAGGAGATGATGCCAACCACAGCACCACTCTTGTCGCCTTGAACTTTGAGGGGTTCTTGACTAGAACGAGGAATACGTACGATCTTCTCGCTACATAAGATCTCTGCCTGATGTTGGGATAACCAATCCATCGCTATAAATATATCGAAGCTTCCCAAGACTATGGGGATAAGGTCGATGGAGAACGCTTGACCGGCTAAGACAATATTACAACCCCTGACTACATGCGTGGCTTCTAGACTCTTACCATTAGCTAATTCTACTACATGTTTGGTGGTTAAGAGTGTTGGTGCACGTTTTAGCAATTTACTGACTTTCAATGATATATAACTTGTATCAGCACCCGAATCAAACAATACAGTAACATAAATATCCTCGAGAAGAAACTTACCCATAACCACATTGGGATCATTCCTTGCGTCGCCCTGACCTAGAACGAAAGCACGACCTCGAGCTTCGTTGCCATTGTTGTTGTTGTTTCCTCCATTGTTGTTGTTCCCATTGCCCTGGTTGTTGTTGTTGTTGCGATTTTGGTTCTGGTTCAATTGAGGGCAATCACGTTTGAAGTGGCCTTCAGCCCCACACTGGAAACATCCCCGGTTTCCACGCTGTGGTTGCTGCTGCTGGTTTTGTGGAGCTGGCGGTGGGAGTTGCTGATTCTGATTTGCTGGTCGCGCACTCCTGCAGTCTTTAGCTTCATGACCCATCTTGAGGCATCATTGACAACGTTCCCTGCGACATCTTCCACTGTGGTGTTTGTTGCACCTACTACACCATGGGTGAATTCCCCGATATCCACCCTGTCCCTGATTGCCTGATGACTGCTGATTTGGACTCTGGTAGTCATTTGTCTTGCGCTGCTGTGCTTGAGACTGAACAGAAACTGATCCCTTGCTGGAATCCCCCTCCCATTTTCTCTTGTTGTCACTGGGAGTAGCAGAAGTAGTGACAGCAGTAGTGGTAGCACTGATGCGTTTGGGCAGCTTGTTCTGTTCCACCGCCTGATCCGTAAGGCGATGAGCAAGACGCTGAATGTCTTGGATGTTGTCGAGGTTTGCCGATGTAACATGGCTCTGAATCTCTGAGGCTAGACCCTTGAGGTACAATTCGATACGCTTGATTGGAGGGTCCACCATGGTTGGACACAAGATGGCCAGTTCGTTCGACCGTTTCGTGTAGGATTCAATTTCTGACCCCGTCATTTTCAGGTGGTAAAACTCATCTTCCAACTTGTGGATGTCATCCCGCGTGCAGTATTCTCGTTTGATGAGTTCCTTAAAATCGTTCCAAGGGGTGGCGTTAGCAGCTGCCAACCCTAGAATCTGAACTTGCGCGTTCTACCAGGTTAGTGCGATTCTTTCCAACGTACCAGTGGCGTACTTGACCCTGCGAGCCTCAGGGCATTCACATATCTCGAACACTGACTCGAGCTTCTCAAACCAATGGAGTAGTCCCACTGCTCCTTTCGTGCCACTGAACGTACTTGGACGACAGTCCATGAAGTTCTTGAAAGTGCAAACAGGTTGGTGTGCGTGTTGACCTATTGTGTACGAATAGGGCAAAGTTAAACACAAGAGTTGATTTAGGAGTGCAGGATCTAAAGATCCTAGTGTGAGTTATGACTACAGGATATACCTCCTGCTTGTGCGGCTGCAAATGCCGCAGCAACTTGTTCGTTATTGAGAGCCGTCAACTGGGCTTGAGTCATGTTAATTCGTCTAGACATGATCTTCATAGCAAAGGTAACATCGGTAAGAGAGAGGTTCGCGAGTAGTGCGATGACAGAAGAGTGTAAGCACATAGGTATTCTCATGCAATAGGGTCATGTGTATCTAGGCATACTACGAGCAAAGTTCTATATAGTTCTAGCATGTAGGCAATAAACATAAACCATATTACCTAGGATGTCGAGTCTTGCACGTGGAGCGAAGCGTCGTTGTGGATCGTTGAGAGCACTGTTCTGGTTATAGTCTGGTTTTAATAAAAACGTTTTCCCCATATTAAAACCAAGTTCTCTATAACCAATGGCTCTGATACCAATCTGTCACACCCCCAAAATCCACCTGCGGAATATCACCGCTTAGGAGCGTGACTGACCAGGATCAAGCCACCAATCATATTGAACATGTAAATAAGTAGTAATAGTTATCCACCAATACGAAAGGTGTTTATCAAAACCAACATAATCAAGTGTAGCGGAAGCATTAATGTAAAAACCCAAACATAAGTATTAAGTGTGTAATGTCATAAACGTTTAATAAGCATTCACGTTCCATGCCCACAACGGCCTGCTCCTCCTTGTGCAAGCTCCATAAGTACCTAAGGTCCTGCAAGGCATGCAGCAGAGAGTCAACAACTAGTTGAGCGAGTTCACAGTTAACAGTTCAGTAATAGTATAGTGTGAGTAGCATTATGTTCGTTCGTTAAGTCATGTATCGTATTAGTTTCCATCGCGGCCTCCCAGGCAGGTATGCGAAGATATTAGGGGATGTTTTTCCCACGTATTCTAGACTAGGTTTATTCGTATCGCAGCCCCCAGGCAGGTGTGCAAAGATTAGTAAATTTAGTTCGCGGCCTTCCCAAGGCAGGTATGCGAAGTCAGTCATAATATCGCGGCCAACCCTTGGCAGGTGTGCGAAGATCAGTTCAATAGGTGTTACTAGTCTAGTCGTATCTTGTCGTTAGGTTCTATCATCCGAGTATATACAATAAGTCATCCAATCCCATTCCCACCCGGGAACCCCATGCCTTGGCTGTGTGAACTCACCTTGGTTTGCTCGGCAGATACACAGAAAGTTCGAGTAAGCTATAGGGTGATCAACCACGTCCTAGCATGGTTATCATACAAGACAGGTTCGTATTCGAATATAGCACATAGGTTCTACATGTATTGTGGGAAATATAATCATGGCATACACAAGTATTCATAGCAGTCCAATAGCAGTCACGTAAACAAGTCCAAGTATCTGGCCCAAATCAATTGGGCTCGTGACAGTGCAAGTCCAATAATAATGTGCAAGTGTTCACGGTCTCGAGTCGAGACTAACGATCCCGAGTCGAGACTAAGCGGTCTCGAGTTGTACTGGTTTCGAGGTCTCGAGTCGCAACAAGGAGGTCTCGAGTGGTCATGGTCAAGTCGAGACTACACGGTCTCGAGTCGCAACGGGACTCGCAAACGCTAGTCTCGAGTTGTGCTGTTTGTGTGCGAGTGTTGTGGTCTCGAGTCGAGACTAGGAGTTCTCGACTCGCAATCCGTGTCTAGATCAGGAATGTAACCAACTTCCTAATTTACAGCTCATTAATTCCGTAACAATTGCTAACAACTTTGGCAGTTTCATAATCAGATCAATCAACAACTTATTCAGGAAATCAAACGTGTTCATATATGTTCATATCATATCAAGAACAATGGAATCAGCAATTAGACCAATGATCATGCATATGAAAACAACATCCACACTAATTCATAAATCAAAGCATGGCAATGGTTATCAATCATGTAACATACGGCCGATTACAATCATTCGGTTCTATAATATAATCAATCCGGTTTCTAAAACATGCATCCTACACAATTCATAATCGATATTTACGTAAGCCGATTAACACGAACTCAATCTATCATGTAACAATAACCCTAGATCATCATGCAAGAAACATCATCACACATGAAATCATATATCAACAAACACTTAAAACACTAACCGGCTTGGGGATGAAACCCATGAGGTCTCGAATCCAGGTGGTGTTGCCGCCGGCTTCAAGAGGAAACGAGAGAGAGAGAGAGAGAGAGAGAAGGAGTTCTAGGGTTTGTGTGTGTGCTAGGATGTTTTGCAAGTATGAGGAGTATACCCCTACTCTTACTGTTATGCGCAACAAAGGAATGGGCCGAACCCTTTTACACGGGTTGCCATATGGTTTCGAGTCAAGCATAGTGTGGGCCGAGAAAATGATGTAACGAGAGATGAAGTGTGCGGCCCTAAAGGCTTGCATGACAAGTATACATATTCACATATAATCACATAACATGTAGCATTTATTCGTTAATATCAACATATCAAATAATCACATAAAGTCCATACACGTCACAGTAAACACAAATATAGGTTCTGAAGTACGAGTTGTCACATAATCAATCATCAACAGTTACAACACAGAACCCTAGTGATCATTTATAATCATGCCTACTTCAACACAATCATTTTGTCATAACCATTTATGCGATCTTCCATACATACAAATCATTAATACAAAATTATTCCACATAGAATTAATATGATTATCATATTTTAAATTGAACATGCACTGAGATCTATACAATTTTAAAAGAATACCCATAACAAGCATATGCCTACTGACAACCACATGCAAGAATGAGAATAATGACCGACAATGTATGAAGGATTCTTATCCAATTGACTGCATTACCAAGACATCACACATGCATTCATAATTATCATTCATCATTTGTATCTTAGTCAAGATCATGCTCATAATATAGCCATGCATACAGAAATGAAATCAAAGTTTAAACAAATAAACCACTAACCGGCTAGGAACGATTAAACAAGAGAAGTCTGGTTTCGATTGAAAGAAGAGCTGCCGTCGCATACAAAGGACTCTAGGGTTTCTATACGTGTTGTGCGGTTATCGTGATATCAAAAGGGTTATCACATACAGAGTTGGGCCGATCCCACTGTTTGGCTAAAATCTATTCTGGTTTTCGTTGGCCACAAATGGACGAAAACACATGAAGTGTTTTCGGCTAAAGAGTGTTTTCGGGTGTAGGGTATTTCGGCCAAGACATGAACTTTTGATTTGAATATACATATACTGTAATACTATCAATACACAATATATAACACATATATACATATCATGCATACCATAATCTACAAACACACTTAATACACATCATATAGAACATATAGATCACAATACGGTTTAACATATTACAAACGTGTACGGTTGTGAAACAAACAAGTCGCGTCAACAAACAACTTAACAATTAACGAGCAATTAATGCGAAGATGGACATCTCGGGAACTCGAGTTGTCACATTATCCCCAACTTGAAAGAAATTTCGTCCCGAAATTTAGCATGCGGTTACTGAGGAAGCTAGGTAAGTTGTATCGTTTACTAGTTTTCCTGGGGTGTCACATCATCCCCCCGTTGATTTGGAATTTCGTCCCGAAATTCTGTAGTAGTAGCCTCAGCCTCAGTGGTGGTTGCACGGTTTTCGAATAACTGGGGATACTTGAGTTCCATTTGATCTTCTCGTTCCCAGGTATACTCTGGGCCACGACGGGAGTTCCAACGAACTCGTACAAGAGGTATTCTAGTGTTCTTGAGGACCTTGACATCCCGGTCCGTGATTTCAACTGGTTCCTCGACGAACTGCAACCGCTCGTCGATAGTGAGTTCCTTAAAAGGAACTATGAGGGTCTCATCTGACAGGCACTTTCTTCAGATTCGACACGTGAAATACGTTGTGAACTGCATCGAGTTCAGCTGGTAGGTTTAGTCTGTAGGCTACTTTGCCTATCCTTTCAGTGATTTCGAACGGTCCAACATACCGTGGATTGAGTTTGCCTCGTTTACCAAAACGAACCACACCCTTCCAGGGTGAGACTTTGAGTAGCACTCGATCCCCAACTTGGAACTCGAGCGGTTTTCTGCGTTGATCAGCGTAGCTTTTCTGGCGATCACGAGTTGCCGCCATGCGTTGTCGTATCTGTGCTATTCGTTCAGTAGCGTCAACTACCATTTCTGGACGTGTAATCTGACTATCCCCCACCTCTGCCCAACAGAGAGGTGACCGGCATTTACGTCCGTACAATGCCTCGAATGGAGCGGCTTGAATGCTGGTGTGGTAACTGTTATTATACGAAAAATCCACCAAAGGGAGATGCTTTTCCCAGCCGTTGCCGAAGTCGATAGCGCATGCCCAAAGCATGTCTTCGAGAGTCTGGATCGTGCGCTCAGACTGCCCATCCGTCTGAGGATGATATGCTGTGCTCATGTCTAATCGAGAGCCAAAAGATTTGTGCATCGCTTGCCATAGTTCAGAAGTGAATCGTGCATCCCGATCCGAAATGATGGAGGTGGGCACCCCGTGCCTCGAAACAACTTCTTTAAGATAAACGTCTGCGAGAGTGGACAACTTATCCGTTTCCTTAATAGCCAGGAAGTGTGCAGACTTGGTGAGTCGATCCACGATCACCCATATAGTATCATTCCCACGCTGGGATATGGGTAGGCCTATAACAAAATCCATGGAAATTTCTTCCCATTTCCATTGCGGTATCTTGGGTTGCTGTAGTAGGCCCGCTGGTTTATGATACTCCACTTTGACTTTTGCACATGTCAAACGCTTGCCGACGTAAGTCGCGATGTGGGCTTTCATGCTAGGCCACCAATATGTTGTTTTGAGATCGTGGTACATTTTATCCGACCCTGGATGTACCGAGTAGCGAGACTTGTGTGCTTCATCCATTACTAGTTCCCGTAATCCGCCATATAGTGGGACCCAAATACGCCCCGTTACATAGTAGGCGCCGTCTTCCTTCAGTTCCATTCGTTGCCTTGAGCTGCGTAAGGCTTCAGTCTTGACGTTTTCGGGTTTCAATGCTTCCATCTGAGCAGTTCGTATCTGTGCAGGAAGACTGGACTGAATAGTGAGCTGCAGTGCTCGTACACGCCTAGGTGTAGTGTCTTTCTGGCTGAGGGCGTCAGCCACGACATTGGCCTTGCCTGGATGGTACTTGATGGCGCATTCGTAATCATTAAGTAACTCGACCCATCGTCGTTGACGCATGCTCAATTCCTTCTGTTTAAAGATATGCTCGAGACTCCTGTGATCGGTGTAAATTGTGCACTTGGTACCGTACAGGTAGTGTCGCCATATCTTAAGTGCAAAAACAACAGCTCCCAGCTCTAAATCGTGTGTCGTGTAGTTCCGTTCATGAACCTTGAGTTGACGAGAGGCGTAAGCTATAACTTTATCCCGCTGCATCAATACACAACCACGACCCTGTATCGATGCGTCACAATATATCACGAAGTCATCCGTGCCCTCCGGCAATGAGAGAATAGGCGCGCTGCAAAGCCTATCCTTTAGGTACTGAAAAGCAGTTTCTTGTGTATTACCCCAGCGATAGGTAACACATTTCTGTGTCAACATAGTAAGTGGCTGTGCGATCTTGGAAAAGTCTTTGATGAATCGTCTGTAGTACCCCGCCAAACCCAAGAATTGGCGAATTTCTGTTGGTGTACGCGGTGCAGGCCAGTTCCTGATCGAATCTACCTTGGATGGATCGACATGAATCCCATCCCTGTTCACCACATGGCCTAAGAAGTGGACTTCACGAAGCCAGAAGTCGCATTTTGAAAACTTGGCGTACAACTGTTCCTTTCGAAGAAGTGCCAAGATAAGACGTAAGTGCTGCTCGTGTTCCTCCTGACTCTTGGAGTATATCAGAATGTCGTCGATGAAGACAATGACGAACTTGTCAAGATAGGGTTTGCACACCCTGTTCATAAGATCCATGAAAACTGCAGGCGCGTTCGTAAGCCCAAATGGCATGACTAGAAACTCGTAGTGACCGTAGCGAGTTCTGAATGCTGTCTTGGAGACGTCCTCATCCCGGACTCTCAGCTGATGATACCCTGACCTTAGATCAAACAATACAGTAACATAAAAGTCGTCAAGAAGAAACTTACCCATGACTACGTTGGGATCATTCCTGGCATCACCCTGCCCCAACACAAATGCACGACCCCTTGCTTCGTTGCCGTTGTTGTTCCCACCGTTGTTGTTGTTGTTGCCATTTACCTGATTGTTGTTATTGTTGTTGTTGTTGTTCTGGTTCCTGTTTAGCTGAGGGCAGTGCCTTTTGAAGTGACCTTCTGCACCACAATGAAAACGTCCCCTGTTGCTGATTCTGCTGTGCTGGTGGCTGCTGCTGATTCTGATTCGCAGGCCGAGGGTTTCTACAATCCTTGGCCTCATGACCCATCTTGAGGCATCTTTGGCAGCGACCCTTGTTACACTGGCCACTGTGGTGTCTGTTGCAGTTGTTACACTTTGGGAGGTTCCCTCGATATCCACCCTGCCTGTGGCTGCCTGAGGAGTGCTGACTGGGACTCTGATGACTGTCAGTCTTTCGTTGCTGAACCTGTGACTGAACTGAAGCTGATCCCTTGCTGGAATCCCCATCCCATTTTCTCTTGTTGTCACTGGGAGTAGCAAGTGTAGCAGAAGTGGTAACGGTAGCAGTAGCGCTGATACGTTTAGGCAGCCTGTTCTGATCCACTGCCTGATCTGTGAGGCGATGCGCAAGGCGTTGAATAGCCTGAATGTAAAACCCTTGAAGGATCTATCAATGATATTAACAAGTCTTGTGAAGGTGCGGAAAACAATCACAAGATGATTCAAGATCAAAACAATAGTCAACAAACTGTAATATAGAACAATGCAAACACAAACCAAGAGATCTTGCATTCAACGATTTACGAAGACTGATACAAGACTCTGCCTTGAACTCGCAACCCCACTATCCAACCAACAACCTCAACCAAATGGTTGAGGTTGGTTTAAATACATAATCGACTAGGGCAAACAAAGCCCGGTTGCGACCCAAAGAACTAACCCAAACACTATTAATTTCGGCCCACATACTAATACTAAAGAAATACATAAACAACCCCTGCACTGTGTAAACCTACATGAATAAACCTTTAGGTTCCAACAATCTCCCCCTAGGTTTATGCATGCAGGTTCTCGATGCTTCAAGTGTTACTACCACCTCCCAAACGATCTTGAAAACCACCAAATCCAACTTTGCGAATGTGAATAGCAGATGCAACAGCTGCAGTCCAACCCTTTGCGATGTCTTCATACTTCTCAGTTGCTCGAATCTGATTTTGAGCAAACACCTCTAAATCTTCAAGAGCAATGTTGAGCACATCCACTTGATCAACTAAACGAAAACTCACATCACCATCGCATACAAACACTGCCTGACCGAGACGCTCATCATAAGCCCAAAAATGTAAAGACTTCAAAGCACCTTGAGGAATCTTCTTTACCAACGGAATCACTTTCTCTTTGTCTGTCACAGGCCAGTGTACTGCTTTCATTCGCTTCTTGGTAAATGGATCCCGAACACCTTTAAGAGGTTTAACAATAGAGTCAGCAGTACGCATCGATGAAAAGTTACGCTGAACTTCCCTCTTCAATCTTTCGAAAAACATGTGTCCAGGACCTCCAGGGTTATCATCAACGTAAGGTGCATTTGACAATTCAGTCAGATCAACCTTTGTAAATGATTGAAACTGACCAGGATGTTTATACCATTCCACAGGACCAACTTTCC
This sequence comes from Helianthus annuus, assembly GCF_002127325.2. NCBI lineage: Eukaryota > Viridiplantae > Streptophyta > Magnoliopsida > Asterales > Asteraceae > Helianthus > Helianthus annuus. The sequence continues at coordinate 41,388,967 of NC_035436.2, read as the reverse complement.
TCTTGATCCACCATCTTTTTCTATCATGGTCGTAACCCCAGCTTACCACACCTGAACGATTTCCAACTTGATCATACAGAGTATCACCAACATCCATCAGATGATGAGTAGCCTGAGCATCAACATCATCTGGGTTCAGATTCTTGTTCTTCAAAATCACCAATTCCCTTTTCCTTTTAATTCTTTCTGCCTTTGCTTTATCTGCTTCTGGATCAGTAACTCTCTCAAAGTATTTCTCCATTGCAGCATTCTTTTCAGCATTATCCTTTTCAAAGGCCTTCCTTCTGTTTTCAGCGTCTGTAGGATCAGAAAATTCCTGCCCAAACTTCTTTTCAAGTCTACCACGTAGATCATAGACCATAGAGAATAACAGACTAACATCTCCTTGAAGTTGCTCAATCTGTTGATCCTTTTTCACTATGATGTCTTCAAGTTGGATAATCTTCGCTTCTTTGTGAATCGAGTCTTGCTCAACAACAACCAACCTTCTTTTCATCTCTCTCATACTTATAAACTCATCCTCATCACTTGAGTCATCGTCGAAGGGCATTCTCACTGGTTCCTTAGGCCTTTTACCACTTGAACTACTAGGCATATCATGAATAACATTAGAAGGACCAGCAGAATCAGAAACACCAAGTGATATAACACCAACAGGCTCAGTAACAACACTTGCAGCTTGAGCTTCAACAGTAACAGCAGTGGTATCTATATCAGTTCTTTGAGCGTCAACATCAGACTCAAAGATGTCTGCGGTAGAGGTGGTGGCATCAGTAATATTCTTCTCAAAATCAAAATCGTAAAGACCTTCATCATCTTCATCAGTAATCAAGGGTTGATGTTTGTTTTTCTCAACATACATTCCGAGCCGAGGATCCCTCCTTTTCCGCTTCAAGGGTATGGAATCAGGATCCTTTGGGTGTTCACTAGACTCTTCATTTGGAACTGAAAGACTAGAAGGAGGATTTCCCATCTTTTCAGTCACCGACTTTAATAATTGAGCCAAACTTTCAGCAGAAATCACAGGTAGGGCAGTTGAAACAGCATCAGTAACTCCAGCTTCAGGTGGAAGCTCCATATCCACATCAGAATCATACGAAATCTCAACACCTTCCTCATCAGAATCAATATTCACAAGCTCATTCTCAGGTTCTTCTTCAACACCTCTTTGAACATCATGCTCTTCAGCAACAATGGCAACAGCAGGTCCAACATTAGCTTGAACAGGTTGAATTATGACTGGTTCTGCAGCAACATCTTCAGTCTCAGCAAATTGTCCAAACTTCTCCAATGGAATCCGTCCTTCAAACTTTCTTTCCGTACCCTTCTTTGTAGTAAGAGCACCAAAACATGCAGGACCCATCGGTTTCAACTCCAATGTGTTTCCAGATTTCACCAACTCCGGATAACGTGCATCGAGGATCATCTGTATAAACCTTGGATACATAAGAAACTTATCCTTCCTGACTCCCATCACATTCCTTTTCATGGCCTCCAAAACATATTTCGAGTAGTTGAACGGTTCATTCGTTATTACACAAACCAGAGCAGCAGTCTGTGTACTATTTAGCTGATCAGTACCTCCTCGATTCTCGGATATGCACAAAAGAAACATGTGCAATAAAAGCCTCCAATACGGATGCACAAACTTCTTAACCAGAGGAGGATATTTGCCTTCATAGCTTAGTCTGGGTAAAATAGCTTCAACTGTACCAGCTGGAACCTCCATCGAATCCGATTCTTGATCATTAAACTGCAACACTTCACGAATCATTTGTTATGTTACAGTAATTGTCATCTTCTGAATTTCAGACACAATAACTCCCTTTCCTTCAACCACCTCGATCTTCGCGTTCTTCCAGAAATCTTGAATGAGACCTTCATAAATGACTGGATTATCTCGAAATGCGTGAACAATACGGCAGCTGTTTAGGCCTTTCATAAGCGAGGTGTACAATCTCCGATGTTTCTCTGGAGGAGGTGCCAAATATCCTGCCTGATTATGAGTTGCTATAAACTTCAAATCCATTATCTGCACAAACCAAAAGTGTGTCACAAACATATATAGTCAAAAAAACTCAGAAATATCAACAGTCAAATCGAAACCAGACACTGTTGACTCGAAATCACGAGTCGCAACAAGGAGTCTTGAGTCGCAACCAAAGGTTACTATCGAGATCTCTAGTCGAGACCTTGAGTCGAGACCTTGAGTCGAGACCTTGAGTCGAGACAACAGATCTCGAGTCATTACTATAAGGTTGCGACTCGCAACAACTGGTCTCGAGTCCTTATCCATTTCTTGAGTCGAGACCACACAAACACGTTGTTGTTAACCACTTTGGATCAAATCTCATAACAATATTTGAAAAATTTGAAGACCACATTATGTTCATCTTAGGGTTCTTCAAGTTCTTCAAACCTTCATCAGATGATCATCAGACCTGCAAAACTTCAAGTAGATCATCAAAATACCTTCAAAGATTATGAGTCGAGACCGGAAACTGCTATGAGTCGAGACCGGAAAACGCCACAAATAAGACTCGAAACCGGAGATCAGATGATAGTCGCCGGAATCCTTGAGAGAGAATCTTGAAGATCTCGAGTGAGTTATGAGGTCTCGACTCGAGACCTTGCTTTTATACATCAACCCATCAAATGGGCTTGGGCCAAACAGACCAAACATTGGGCTTATTGGACCGGGAAACAATTAAATAAGATTTAATCCAGTTAAGTCCATTTAGCAAATATTTAATTAATTAACAATCCATTTAGACTTTCTGAGCATGATTTGTACAAACCTAAAACAAAAATAAATAATAAAATAATTATTATTGACAAAAATAAAAACAGGAAAACACCAAAGATTACTCAGGGATCAAATCACGAGGTTTCGGGCTTGACTTCACTTATCAACACTGATCTACTACCGAATGATCTAGACAATTGCCAGTATATTTGTCCACTTAAACTCATTTTCCCAGACCTGTTCCATATAACTGCCTGTAACGCATTTTATCATGTTTTAGTTTCTTGTCAATGAACACCCAAACAAATACTAATCAAATCCCGGAAATATAAGCAGCACATTCTATCATGTATGTAGCATCCCTACCACATATTTCACAAGTCCAATCCAGATCTCTGAAAGCTTAACTGGGAATAGGTTGAGAAGAGAACAGAATAGATCTTAAGCAGAGATGGTATAATATACAGATCAAATGAGTTTTTCTCAATTTGATATAGGTTTAATTTGGGTTTCTTTTGGGCACTTGAGGGCCTCTTTCGGGTGTATAAATGATCTACATAGCGACAACGTACAGCTAGGTCAGCATGTATCTGGATGCAGCAGAAGCTGACGTTGCCTAGCACCTCCAGGTCAGCATGTATCTGGATGCAGCAGAGGAGGTACACGACTTTTTCAGAGAAGATTTCAGAGTCAGATCAAAATTGTGTGTATCGGGACAGCATACAAACATTCAAATAGATATGCACTAATTCCAAGTGATTTTCTTTCCTGAGGTCGTGTACTATATAGTTCTAAACAGAAACAGCTAATGTTTTTGGTCTAAAGAAAAGAGCCTACCAACACATCAATACTAGAGCCAAACTGTTTCGATACTGGTCTTACATGAGTCAGCCCTTGACCATAATGTGAAAGTTCATTTCATTTCCCAGTCACTGCAACACCTCTTTTTGTATCTCTCAATTTTTTAATGTTTTTGTATTTTTCAATTTTTTTTAATGTTTTTGTATTTTTCTCCCCCTAAATTTGTGCATAAATAAAAAACTACCTAAGAATAGAAAAACTTTATGAACAAATTTACCTACGAAACACAAACATGCTCAGTCAGTAAAACGGATCATTTTCAGAAAATCCAAAAGCACTCTGAATTTCGAGCTACTGACAGGTTTGGTGAACAAATCGGTAGCATTTGCATCTGTGTCGATTTGTTCAAGAGTAATAAGACCTCTGTCGAAGCAGTCTCGGATAAAATGAACTTTAATATCAATGTGCTTTGTTTTTGAGTGAAAGACAGGATTTCGAACAATTTGAATTGCAGCATCATTATCACAGTAGATAGTAGTGTTAAGATAAGTCAAACCATAATCCTGCAATTGATGTTGCATCCACACCACTTGAGAGCAAGAAGCAGAAGCAGCAACATACTCGGCTTCAGCTGTAGATATCGCCACTGTCTGTTGTTTCTTGCATTGCCAAGAAATGAGCCTATCACCCAAAAATTGGCATCCCGCAGATGTAGATTTCCTGTCACTGTCAGTACCTCCAAAGTTGTTGTCAAAGAAAGCAAACAAGTCAAAATTGGAATCCTTCGGATACCACAGGCCAAACCGAGGTCGGCCTTTAAGATAACGAAAGATTCTTTTAACAGTAGTAAGATGAGAAGTTTTAGGATTAGCCTGATAGCGTGCACAGTTGCAGACGGCAAACATGATATCCGGACGGCTAGCTGTGAGATACATCAATGACCCGATCATGGACCTGTATTGACGTTGATCTACAGAATCTCCTTCTTCATCAGTCAATAGAGGCCTCTCTGCCATTGGTGTTTCAGCAGGCTTTGCATCCGTAAACTTGAATTTTGCCAAGACGTCATCCACATACTTCCCTTGATGAATAAGAATCCCTTGAGAACTCTGCTTGACTTGTAAACCCAGAAACAGTGTCATTTCCCCGAGAGCACTCATTTCAAATTTCTTCTTCATAACTCTTTCAAATTCCTTGCAAAGATCCTCACTTGTAGACCCGAAAATAATATCATCGACATAGATCTGAACTAAGATTTGATCACTTCCTACTTTCTTGATAAACAGATTCTGGTCTATGGTGCCACGCGTATATCCATGAGCCAAAAGATGTTCCGTTAAGGTAGCATACCAAGCCCGAGGAGCTTGGTGCAATCCATACAAAGCTTTATCTAGCTTGTAGGCATACTCTGGATGGTCTGGATGCACAAACCCTGGTGGCTGCTCGACAAAAATTTCTTCCTTCACATCTCCATAGAGAAACGCGGTCTTGACATCCATCTGATAAACAGTGAATCCCATGTATGACGCGTAAGCTAAAAAGATCCGGATGGCTTCAAGTCGTGCAACCGAAGCATATACTTCATCATAGTCCAGACCTTCAATCTGTCTAAATCCCTGAACCACCAGCCTTGCCTTGTTTCGAACAATGACTCCAGCAGAATCTTGCTTGTTTCGAAATACCCATCTTGTTCCAAGTTTACGCTTTCCCACTGGCAACTTGACAAGTTTCCATACTCCAAGCTTTTCAAACTGGTTCAGTTCTTCGTGCATTGCATCTACCCATCCTGGTTCCTGCAAAGCTATATCAACAGATTTAGGTTCAATTTGAGAAAGATAGCAAGAGTATAGACAAGTATTGATGACTCCAGATTGACTCCTGGTCATGATCCCTGCATTCACAGGACCAATCACATTCTCTATAGGATGATTTCGCTGGACACTTGTAGGTATGGCCATGTCTGGAACTATCTCATCTTCAGAAGCAGTGTTATGATCATCAGCAGTGGTGTGACTAGTCTCCCCCTCATTAGGTACTGTAGTATGATGAATGAATGGAGTAGTGACAGAGCAATCCTCAGGAATGGGATCAGGAAAAAGTGGAGATCCTGAAACACTGGGTGCAGCACCACTAGTTGAAGCACCTTCAGGGGAGCGATGGGACATCTGTTGAGGCGAAGAATGAGGAGTAAAAACCATCCCGGGGGGATCAACAGTGTGACCTTTTGGATCCTTTACTGCTTGTTCTTCTTCCTCGGAGTCACCAAATGACAATGGTTGATGCGGTGTTGACATTCCTGCACCTGTAGAGACACTTGGTAACGCGTTAAAAGATTTAAACAGAGTAGTATAATCATATAACCAGTCTGGTCCGACTCTAGCATCAGTAGAATTTTCTTCTAGCCATTCAATGTTGCACGACTCAACGACCTTTTTGGTTACTTTGTTGTATACTCTATAAGCAGAGCCTTTAGCGTATCCAACAAAGTAACAATCGTCTCCTTTGACCTCAAACTTCCCATTAGTGTCCATAAGTAGTAACACACATGGACAGCCAAAGATACGAAAGTGTGAAACCGAAGGTTTATGTCCTTCATGTGACAACCCTCACAAAACCAGGTATCCGTACGACTTAATTAGCTATTAACTGTTGCCTAATTACTGTGCTTAACTGAGATTTCTGATAAATTGCTACTTGATTGTTGGTACTTGTACATATCTGCATCATACTTCAATTCCCGTCACTACATTATTTATTTACTGAACTTTAGTGACAAACATGATGCACAAAAGCACAGTAGCATTTGAACGGATAACCTATTGAACATGCTGATATAGCCAGCATCAGGCAAACACTGCCTCTAAAGGCCTGAATGAGCCAGAATTATTTTACTACACCCATAGTGTGTGTAGGGATACAAGGGTTGTATAATTGCGCCTCTAGGAATAAGATACAGAGATTGGATGTGCCTAAAACGTACTTTAAGCACGGAACACAGCACTTTTATTTACACACTAGCTTCTAGCTAATTAATAAAGTGCCAAAATACAAGGAATTATTCCTGACACTTTGCAAAATAAATTGTGTCGCTAAAAATATTACTTACGACGCTTAAAGGATATCTTAAGCACTTTAACGGATTCCTATCCGACCGAACAACCGGACAATACCCGGAACATAAAAATATTGCCAGGATTATTATTGGTATTTTTCTGAGCCAGTTAGGGTCCCTGATTACCCTAACGCCCGCTCTTTAACACATTAAACAACTAACGAGGTTAGACCTTAAAGTTAACCAACTTAACTTAACTAAACTATAACTGAACAATCGAGATCGAACCGGATGCCATTACATCCTAATGAAATCGGCCAACTATGATGTGACAAGGGAGTACAAGTTTTATTATATTATATTTGATTCGTGGATATCTAGAAGCATAGAAGACCGATGGACGAAAGCGCCTAAAATCTCTATATAAACCCCTCTCTCTCACACACATAAACACACACACTCAAGATCAAACAACTCTCACTCTCTCTTGTGCTCTCCCTCTCGGCCGAACATACCCCCCCCATCCAACCATTTTTCGGTTTTGCTTCACCCATTCCAAGCATACACTAGTGTCGGGGATCACGTACAACGAAGCTTGGAACAAACGGAAGTTGAAGGACCTCGAGCATTTGCTTTTATCCACGCAGTTTTCGACTAGAATCTTCCCTAGCCCCGAGCTAGAGGTATATCATTTAAAACTCGTTTTTAATCGTATCAAAAGTGGTTAAAAGGATTTTTATCGGTTAAATATCGGTAACCCGCTTCATGAATCTTTAAAGTCTTCTAAAAAGTGAAAATCGTTGGATAAAAGCACATAACGCGTGTAAATGTCGTAGTATTTGAATATGTTGATTGTTAAAGCCCGATCTATGATGTGGTGGCTCTTATCATCGTTTAACCCGACTTTGTTAAGATCACGTATCTTGACATACACTTGTTTCTTTTGTACAAGGGTTAAAAGGTGAAACTCCACCACACGGGAAACATGAACTTGTGTAAAAGTGTTTTAACGTGAAAAATAGTATTTAAAACGAGCCGATCTACGTATGTACAAGTGGTATATTCGTAGAACCGGGTGTTGAGAAAATCATGTTTTATAAAAGATGTATAACAGGTTAACAAATGTGATTTTTATAGTGTATAAACACTTGTGAACTGAAAGATCCGACAAAATAACAATTTCTGTAAAAATTGTCGGAAGTTGTAAAGAGTGATTTGTTCCAAAAACGGGGTTTTTGCAAGAATAAACTATTTTATACATAGATCCACTAAATATAACGAGATCTACATAATAGTTTTAGAAAAACTACAAGTTCATGTAATATTGTGATTTTACATATTAGTCTACGAATTCGAAGTGTTGAAACTTGTTTATTAGGTTGGAAATTGATTGATTGAAATAAAAGAAGTGATTTTGTAAAAGAAAATGATACGCTTGAAAGCGTGGCCACCTCCAGTTACAGGGGAAACTCTGGCGAAATTTTCTAAAAATATAACACTTAGAATTATTTACAAGCGTTAGACTACTTTGACATGTTTTCAAATATATTTCGCCACAACTTTATTTATAAATAATCGGAGGTGGGATTTTCACAAAACTAAACGTGATAAATATATATTCGGTAAATATATTTTGTCACAACACTGTTTATGATTATTTTGTGAAAATGTATAAATATTATTTTTAGAGTAAAAATAATATTTACTAACTTGTCAAACCCAAAATAATACAAACGCTTATACGACAAGCATAAAAGCTACAACGGTAATTTCTATTACCACCTAATCATTAAAACGCAACTTACGCATTACGCGGAAATATTCACCAACACGTATGTTGTTAACATATTATTTTGGAAAGTATTGTGTAAAGAGAAAATATATTATTTTTGAGAAAAATAATTATACTTTGGAATGAGAAATAAAAATATATTAAGTGGGACTTAATGAGATAGTATAAATACACATGTATTTAAATCCCCCATCCTTGGGAAGGAAAGTAAAATACCAAGTATGTACACGAAACGGTTGTCTAACCGTCTCCTAAAAATATAAGTTATAAAGCTAAGGCACGGCCATCCGTCTAATAGAATTAGCACCTGTAGGTCGTTGCACAGCTTCGGATTTTCGGATTACTTGGTAGAGATACGCATTCACTGTGAGTTCATGTCCCCCTTTTCTCTAACTGTTTTCAGTTTACTTAACTGCGGGGGTGAAATACATGTTACTATGATTTACGAGTACTTTACAACGGTATGTTTAACGTAAGGAGGTGTTATACGATCATGTGAGTGGATAGGAACAACATGGGGCCATTAGTCCTCATGGAGGGACCGAGGGACAGGAGCGGTAGATCTATCTGGGTGTAGCGAGCCCAGCCCCCGGCCAAACTAGAAACGGACCGTGGGGTGACTTTGTCCACATACTTTGCCGTGGCGAAATCTGCTAGGTTTGAGTCTCCCTATTTGCACTTCACATATGTCAGTGGCCTTGCAAACCATTGGTGATCACAAGTCCTCTTACACTGCTACATACCACAACTATTTTTATACTCACAAAGGTTTTACATACTCACTTACGCATGAACTCGCTCAACTTTATTGTTGATTTTTCAACTCACATGTATTTCAGGAAATTAACGGATATGGCACGGTATGGAACGTTTTCCGCTGCATTGGTCATGAAGTCATCAGGGTTTAGGGTTGTGTCTCTTACCTGGACAAGACACAATCCCTAAATCACGATTATGTTTGGTTATAAGTTGTAATGTTACTGAACAAGGTTATGGTTGCATGTTAAAAACAATGGTATTGTATGATGTTTTCAAAAACTTAATGGATGACTTGCATGGTTTTTTTAAATTCATATAGCTTTGTTATGATTAAGCTATGGTATTAAGAAGTCACACAAATTAACCACGCTTCCGCAAAGCCAGGGTGTGACAGCTTGGTATCAGAGCTCTGATCATAGCGAACTAGGATTCCTTCTCGAGTCTAGACTATGATCACTAGGGCTCTCACGAAAACATTTTTCTGCATACCACTTAAGTCCAGATCCACAAACTTTTTACAAACAAATGTTGAGCACATTTTATTCATTATTCTAGGCTCAGTCTGGGAGGCTGAGGTTCGGACTAGTGGGACTAGGAGTGTTGGCTAGTGGGACTAGGAGTGTTGGCTAGTGAGACTAGGAAGGACAGTCTGAGAGGCTGCGAGGCTAGTGGGACTAGGAGTGTTGGCTAGTGAGACTAGGAAGGACAGTCTGAGAGGCTGGGAGGCTAGTGGGACTATGTGGATTATGTGATTATTATCTGGTAACTTATGTGACTATTTGATTCACTGATTTTGTGCTTATTCTGTGTTATGTTACAGACCCATGGATTCACCAGCTACAGGTGGATCAGATACCACTGGACCCCTACCGTTAGTGTCAGACGATGTTATATCTTCAGAGCACGAGGTGCATACCTCAGATTACACGAGCACGGACGACGATGACTTTCAGCACCCTCTGGTAGAGATTCTGGCACCCATACCTTGTGCCTATAAGCCTATTGATGGCGATCCTGCTGAGTACCTCCCTATTGTTGCGATTCCAGCACCGATTCCTCTTGCTTCTTACCCAGCTTATGAGCTTATGCCAGACGCCGATGCCGACGGCAACATCGAGCTTTACGAGGACGAGCCATTTGAGGACGAGGATCCTGACGTAGCTCCTCTACCTGCTGGCGGTCTCTTGATGATAGCTGACGTTCCAGCTGGAGACTCGCCCATTCACTCACCAGTCCCGGACTCTTTAGAGTCTGTGGCATCTGTATCATCTCGCGGGGCGAGCGCGCAACAGTTTATTCACGACTCAGACCCTGATCATGCGTCTTCAGCTGCCCCTATTCCGAGTTTCGCATTTGAGCATGATGATATCGAGGATTCTGACCCTGTTTTCCCTCCAGGATTTGATCCTGACCTTGATATCGAGTATATTCCTATGGATGAGCATATAGAGGACCCTGATGATCCTATCGGTCCCATTGACCCAGATTTTGACTTTGACATGGCGTTCGACGACCCCGAGCCTGCCATAGCCCCAGAGCAGGCAGCTGCTTTTGACCCTTTACCTGAGCATGACCCTGTTCATGCTGATTTTCCTCTTGAGCCTGTTGATGTTGATCCCCCTGTAGATGTTCCTGTGATCGAGGGCGATCATGTTGCTGCTGATCCCATTGTTCCTTTACCCGTTGGTGACATACCTGTTGATCCTGTTATTGATCCTGTCGATCCTGTTATTGCACCTGTTGACCCCGTTATTGCTCCTATCGATCCTTTACCCATCGAGCCCGAGCACGCTCTTTTTGCTGAGCACATGGATCCTCCAGATGAGGAGGCACAGCACGGGTGGATACCGGCGGACGAGGATGTTCCACCGTTTCCCCCACATCACACTGGCACACATCATACTGATTTCTCATTTCAGATCCCATCATTTATTCCTCCAGCGGGGCCTGGAGAGGGCTCTTCAGCCCACCCTTTCGGTCACGTACCGATGACCATGCCATTCATGCCTCAGATAGCATCTATCCCATCTTCTGTTGCACCTATCGATCTTACCAGCACGCCATTACTTTGGTCATCTTCCTCACCGATGCCACCCACAGATCCATACCACCCATTTCATTTGGGCCATACTATTGAGGATCTTTTGATGTCGTTTGTACACCAGCACGAGTCTCATTCACAGCGACTCCAGGAGCTCGAGAGAGCTCAGTTGTCTTTTGGTCCATATCTTGGTCAGACATCTTCGTCGTTTCAGCCTTTTCGATCATTTCCTCCTGACATTGCTGCCCGACTTTCGACCTTGGAGCAGCAGGTTGCGTCCGTGATCCGTACTCAGCAGGCGATGGAGGAGGACTGGTATCACTTACGCCGCTTACTTTTCGCTCACTTTCCCCCTCCCCCACCCCCATCCGCATAGGGCTCATTGGTACTGTAGTGGTAGGCGATGGTGAGACGACCGCGATTGTGACTGCACAGATTTTTGGAGACCATCTGACGATGCAGATTTTTGTTGATATTTGTTGATGTACTGGTTGTATGTGACACTGATGTGATGTTATTTTTGACAGGGGTGATGTAGCCCCTATTTGATTTGTGATTGTATGATACAGTGACGTGCTGATACACTTGCTACACTTTATGGTCTCGATATATATAACAATCGCCGTATTCTCACCATATCTGATTTGATTGCTCATTTATGTTTTGTGACATGGGATGTTGTATGTATGATATTTGCAACATGGGATGTTGGGACATGGGATGTTGTGTGATATATTGATGACATGAGATGTTATATGCTATTACTATTACTATATACGTATGTTTATTATGGCCTAATCGACGTACGCATCTTTAGAAGATGGCACCAAGATGTCAACCGCAGCCGATGCCCACTACTCCTGAAGAACTACAGCAAGTTATTGCTGCCGCCATTGCTCAGTATGCTGCCTCGCAAGAAGGACCAAGCGGAAGTAACACGAACATCAACGGCAACCAAAATCCTCCTCATGGTAAACCTAAGTCATTAAGACATACCATGGCATAAATGGATTCCTTTAGCAAATGCTAATGCCGTTCCTATGATATGATGTATGTGCAGGGTGCACCTACAAACAATTCTTGGACTGTAAGCCCATCAACTTCGACGGCACAGGTGGTGCTGTTGCTTTCGTTCGCTGGGCAGAGAAGACTGATTCCACCATCCGCATGAGCAAATGTGCGCTCGACCAGCAGGTCACTTACATCTCAGGGCTGTTTCTAGACGGAGCCCTATCTTGGTGGAACATACAAGTGCAAACACTAGGCGAAGCTGCCGCCTACGCCCTGACTTGGGCCGAATTGAAAGAGCTTATGCGCAAGAAGTATTGTTCCCGTGCAGAAATTCAAAGGTTAGAGACTGAATTTTGGCACCTAAAGATGGATGGACCAAAGGTTGCAGAATACATCCAGAGGTTTCATGACCTATCTCAAGTGGTTCCTTATATGGTCACGCCTGAATACAAGCGAATTGAGCGCTTCATTTGGGGGTTAGCTCCCCAAATCATTAGCATGGTGACCTCCGCCAGACCGGCAACTATTACGGAAGCCATTGATTTGAGCGTGGCTCTCACTGAGGAGGCAATTCGTTTAAACAAGTTTGATGAAGTCAAGGCGAAGAAGACAGAGACTCACGTTGAGTCCTCAGGAGATAACAAAAGGAAGTTTTCAAACTTCAAACAGGGCGTCAGTATGGCAGTAAAGAAGGGAAAATCAGCTGGTAGTACCAAGAAAGGGAAAGGGTACCAGGGCACCCAGCCCAAATGCAACAACTGCCAACGCCACCATACTGGCAATTGTAACGTGAAAGTTTGTGAATCTTGTGGAAAACCGGGCCACTCAAAGGAATCATGTTGGGCTAGTACAGGCCGAGGAGGCCAGGGAGGAAATGTGAATAGAAACGATAGTCGTGGTGGTTTGGGAAATCGCCCACAAGGGAATAATCGAGGCTACAATGCAAATCAAGCCGGAACTGCCAATCAAAACAACCCGCCAGTTGGGGGCGGTGCAGGAAGTGGAAAAAGATTAGGATGTTTTCATTGCGGTGACGTTGGGCACTTCAAGAAGGATTGCCCAGGATTGAACCAAGCCCGTGGAAGGGTGTTCCAGATCGGTGCACAGGAAGCGCGCCAGGATCCCAACGTTGTCACTGGTACGTTCCCTGTAAATCAACGCTATGCATCTGTTCTGTTTGATACTGGTGCCGACTATAGTTTCATATCACTAGAATTTAAGAATATACTTGGGCTAGCCGCTAATAAGTTAGACATTCCCTACGCAATCGAATTGGCTAATGGAAGATTGGTAGAAGCCAATGATGTGATCAGAGGCTGTGTGATTGAATTAGGAGAACGCGAGTTTACTCTAGATCTACTACCAGTCCAGTTGGGAAGCTTCGACGTGGTGGTAAGAATGGATTGGTTATCCGGGAACAAGGCAGAGATAGTTTGTCACGAGAAGGTTATTCGTATTCCGACCGACGATGGTGAGACCATTGTTGTTCATGGAGAAAAGCGTGAGACGCCGTTAAGGATGATTAGTTGCCTGAAAGCAAGGAAGTGTTTGAGGAAAGGATGTGTTGCTTTTCTAGCACACATTATAGATAAGAAGGCTGCTGAGCCAAAGATCGAAGACATCCCTGTCGTGAGGGAGTACCCAGAAGTCTTTCCAGAAGACTTGCCTGGCTTGCCACCTCAAAGGCAAGTGGAGTTTCGCATCGACTTAGTTCCAGGCGCTGCGCCTGTGGCTAAGGCACCATACAGACTTGCTCCGTCTGAGATGCAGGAACTGTCGACGCAACTTCAAGAGTTGTTAGACAAGGGTTTTATCCGACCAAGCTTCTCGCCTTGGGGAGCTCCAGTTTTGTTTGTGAAGAAGAAGGACGGTAGCTTCCGTATGTGTATTGACTACAGAGAGTTGAACAAGCTGACAATCAAGAATAGGTATCCCCTGCCAAGAATCGATGATCTGTTCGACCAGCTTCAAGGTTCAAGCTTCTATTCAAAGATCGATCTTCGATCTGGATACCATCAACTTCGGATACAGGAGGAGAGTATCCCGACGACAGCTTTCAGAACTTGTTATGGACACTACGAGTTTCTCGTTATGCCGTTTGGTTTAACAAACGCACCTGCAGTGTTCATGGATTTGATGAACCGAGTTTGTAAGCCGTACTTGGATAAGTTCGTGATCGTATTCATCGATGACATCCTGATTTACTCAAGGACGAAGGCTGAGCACGAGCAACATCTTAGAGCTATTCTGGAGCTGCTAAAGAAGGAACAGTTGTACGCCAAGTTCTCTAAGTGCGAGTTTTGGCTACGCGAAGTCCAATTCCTTGGGCACGTGGTGAATGGAGATGGAATCCACGTGGATCCCACCAAGATCGAGGCGATCAAAGATTGGGAAACGCCTACAACGCCAACCGAGATTCGACAATTCCTGGGTTTGGCTGGCTACTATCGAAGGTTCATCGAGGATTTCTCGAAAATAGCTCAACCTTTGACGCTCCTCACGCAGAAAGATAAAAAGTTTGATTGGGGAATCAAACAGGATGAAGCGTTTCAAGTGTTGAAGGATAAGCTTTGTAACGCGCCAATCTTAGCTCTACCGGAAGGTACTGACGATTTTGTGGTATACTGCGACGCATCGCGTCAAGGATTGGGTTGTGTGTTGATGCAACGCCAAAAGGTCATTGCCTACGCATCACGCCAACTGAAGGTGCACGAAAAGAATTATACCACGCATGATCTGGAGCTAGGCGCAGTGGTTTTTGCTTTGAAGATCTGGAGACACTACCTGTATGGTACGAAGTGCACAATCTTCACAGATCACAAAAGCCTACAGCATATATTCAACCAGAAGGAGTTGAATATGAGGCAAAGACGATGGGTTGAATTATTGAACGATTACGACTGCGAGATAAAGTATCACCCAGGGAAGGCGAATGTAGTCGCCGATGCCTTAAGTCGTAAGGAAAGGATCAAGCCCCTAAGGGTTAGGGCTATGGAAATGATAATCCAAACCGATCTCTCCTCGCGCGTTCGTGCAGCACAGAAAGAAGCTCTCAAGGAGGAGAACCTTGAGAAAGAGTATCTCCGTGGGATGGAGAAGATATTGGTGCCAAACGAGGAAGGAACGTTATGTTTTGGGAAAAGGATTTGAGTTCCTCTATTTGGTGGATTAAGGGAAGTTATTTTCGATGAAACGCACAAGTCACGGTACTCTATCCACCCTGGATCGGATAAGATGTACCAAGATCTCAAAAATTACTATTGGTGGCCTAGGATGAAAGGCGACGTTGCTATTTACGTGAGCAAATGTTTAACGTGCGCTAAGGTCAAGGCGGAATACCAGAAGCCCTCGGGACTTCTGCAACAACCTGAGATTCCCAAGTGGAAATGGGAACAAATCTCAATGGATTTTGTTACAAAACTGCCAAGAACGCCAAGAGGCCATGATATGATTTGGGTGATTGTTGACCGTCTAACAAAGTCCGCACACTTTCTGCCAATCAAGGAGAAAGACAGTACTAGTAAACTTGCGGAAATTTACTTGAGAGAGATCGTAGCACGACATGGAGTACCCCTCTCGATCATCTCTGATAGAGACGGAAGGTTTGTGTCGAGGATATGGCAATCCTTCCAAGAAGCTTTTGGCTCACAATTGAATCTGAGCACTGCGTTCCATCCGCAAACTGACGGCCAGAGCGAGCGAACGATACAGACTTTGGAAGACATGCTGAGAGCATGTGCTATGGATTTGGGCGGTAGCTGGGATAAACACTTACCTTTGGTCGAATTCTCATACAACAACAGCTACCACACCAGTATTGGTGTCGCGCCTTTCGAAGCCCTATACGGACGCAAGTGTCGATCACCACTATGTTGGGCTGACGCAGGTGATAGGCAGCTTGCCGGTCCCGAAATCGTTCAAGAGACGACGGACAAGATTGCGCAGATTCTTAAACGCATCGAAGCCGCTCGCCACAGACAAAAAGCCTACGCGGATCCAAACCGAAAGCATGTGGATTTTCAAGTTGGAGAGATGGTGTTATTGAAGGTATCACCCTGGAAAGGGGTGGCATGCTTTGGGAAGCGTGGGAAGTTAAATCCACGCTACATTGGTCCTTTCAGAATTATAGAAAGAATTGGAACCGTAGCATACAAGTTGGACCTACCTGCTGAACTAAATGGTGTTCACGATACATTTCATTTATCCAATTTAAAGAAGAGTCCAACTCAAGTTGACGTTGCCATTCCCATCGACGAGATTCATGTTGACGACACGCTCCACTTCGTAGAAGCACCTGTCGAGGTCACAGATTGGAAAGTTAACAGGACCCGCCGGAGCAGTGTCAAACTCGTCAAGGTTCGCTGGAATGCCAGACATGGTCCTGAATACACCTGGGAGCGTGAGGACCGGATGAAAGAGAAATACCCCCACTTATTTCCTAAAATCTCTGCATCTACAAGCAGAACTTAAATTTCGGGACGAAATTTATTTAACGGGGGGAGAATGTGACAACCCTCACAAAACCAGGTATCCGTACGACTTAATTAGCTATTAACTGTTGCCTAATTACTGTGCTTAACTGAGATTTCTGATAAATTGCTACTTGATTGTTGGTACTTGTACATATCTGCATCATACTTCAATTCCCGTCACTACATTATTTATTTACTGAACTTTAGTGACAAACATGATGCACAAAAGCACAGTAGCATTTGAACGGATAACCTATTGAACATGCTGATATAGCCAGCATCAGGCAAACACTGCCTCTAAAGGCCTGAATGAGCCAGAATTATTTTACTACACCCATAGTGTGTGCAGGGATACAAGGGTTGTATAATTGCGCCTCTAGGAATAAGATACAGAGATTGGATGTGCCTAAAACGTACTTTAAGCACGGAACACAGCACTTTTATTTACACACTAGCTTCTAGCTAATTAATAAAGTGCCAAAATACAAGGAATTATTCCTGACACTTTGCAAAATAAATTGTGTCGCTAAAAATATTACTTACGACGCTTAAAGGATATCTTAAGCACTTTAACAGATTCCTATCCGACCGAACAACCGGACAATACCCGGAACATAAAAATATTGCCAGGATTATTATTGGTATTTTTCTGAGCCAGTTAGGGTCCCTGATTACCCTAACGCCCGCTCTTTAACACATTAAACAACTAACGAGGTTAGACCTTAAAGTTAACCAACTTAACTTAACTAAACTATAACTGAACAATCGAGATCGAACTGGATGCCATTACATCCTAATGAAATCGGCCAACTATGATGTGACAAGGGAGTACAAGTTTTATTATATTATATTTGATTCGTGGATATCTAGAAGCATAGAAGACCGATGGACGAAAGCGCCTAAAATCTCTATATAAACCCCTCTCTCTCACACACATAAACACACACACTCAAGATCAAACAACTCTCACTCTCTCTTGTGCTCTCCCTCTCGGCCGAACATACCCCCCCATCCAACCATTTTTCGGTTTTGCTTCACCCATTCCAAGCATACACTAGTGTCGGGGATCACGTACAACGAAGCTTGGAACAAACGGAAGTTGAAGGACCTCGAGCATTTGCTTTTATCCACGCAGTTTTCCACTAGAATCTTCCCTAGCCCCGAGCTAGAGGTATATCATTTAAAACTCGTTTTTAATCGTATCAAAAGTGGTTAAAAGGATTTTTATCGGTTAAATATCGGTAACCCGCTTCATGAATCTTTAAAGTCTTCTAAAAAGTGAAAATCGTTGGATAAAAGCACATAACGCGTGTAAATGTCGTAGTATTTGAATATGTTGATTGTTAAAGCCCGATCTATGATGTGGTGGCTCTTATCATCGTTTAACCCGACTTTGTTAAGATCACGTATCTTGACATACACTTGTTTCTTTTGTACAAGGGTTAAAAGGTGAAACTCCACCACACGGGAAACATGAACTTGTGTAAAAGTGTTTTAACGTGAAAAATAGTATTTAAAACGAGCCGATCTACGTATGTACAAGTGGTATATTCGTAGAACCGGGTGTTGAGAAAATCATGTTTTATAAAAGATGTATAACAGGTTAACAAATGTGATTTTTATAGTGTATAAACACTTGTGAACTGAAAGATCCGACAAAATAACAATTTCTGTAAAAATTGTCGGAAGTTGTAAAGAGTGATTTGTTCCAAAAACGGGGTTTTTGCAAGAATAAACTATTTTATACATAGATCCACTAAATATAACGAGATCTACATAATAGTTTTAGAAAAACTACAAGTTCATGTAATATTGTGATTTTACATATTAGTCTACGAATTCGAAGTGTTGAAACTTGTTTATTAGGTTGGAAATTGATTGATTGAAATAAAAGAAGTGATTTTGTAAAAGAAAATGATACGCTTGAAAGCGTGGCCACCTCCAGTTACAGGGGAAACTCTGGCGAAATTTTCTAAAAATATAACACTTAGAATTATTTACAAGCGTTAGACTACTTTGACATGTTTTCAAATATATTTCGCCACAACTTTATTTATAAATAATCGGAGGTGGGATTTTCACTAAACTAAACGTGATAAATATATATTCGGTAAATATATTTTGTCACAACACTGTTTATGATTATTTTGTGAAAATGTATAAATATTATTTTTAGAGTAAAAATAATATTTACTAACTTGTCAAACCCAAAATAATACAAACGCTTATACGACAAGCATAAAAGCTACAACGGTAATTTCTATTACCACCTAATCATTAAAACGCAACTTACGCATTACGCGGAAATATTCACCAACACGTATGTTGTTAACATATTATTTTGGAAAGTATTGTGTAAAGAGAAAATATATTATTTTTGAGAAAAATAATTATACTTTGGAATGAGAAATAAAAATATATTAAGTGGGACTTAATGAGATAGTATAAATACACATGTATTTAAATCCCCCATCCTTGGGAAGGAAAGTAAAATACCAAGTATGTACACGAAACGGTTGTCTAACCGTCTCCTAAAAATATAAGTTATAAAGCTAAGGCACGGCCATCCGTCTAATAGAATTAGCACCTGTAGGTCGTTGCACAGCTTCGGATTTTCGGATTACTTGGTAGAGATACGCATTCACTGTGAGTTCATGTCCCCCTTTTCTCTAACTGTTTTCAGTTTACTTAACTGCGGGGGTGAAATACATGTTACTATGATTTACGAGTACTTTACAACGGTATGTTTAACGTAAGGAGGTGTTATACGATCATGTGAGTGGATAGGAACAACATGGGGCCATTAGTCCTCATGGAGGGACCGAGGGACAGGAGCGGTAGATCTATCTGGGTGTAGCGAGCCCAGCCCCCGGCCAAACTAGAAACGGACCGTGGGGTGACTTTGTCCACATACTTTGCCGTGGCGAAATCTGCTAGGTTTGAGTCTCCCTATTTGCACTTCACATATGTCAGTGGCCTTGCAAACCATTGGTGATCACAAGTCCTCTTACACTGCTACATACCACAACTATTTTTATACTCACAAAGGTTTTACATACTCACTTACGCATGAACTCGCTCAACATTATTGTTGATTTTTCAACTCACATGTATTTCAGGAAATTAACGGATCTGGCACGGTATGGAACGTTTTCCGCTGCATTGGTCTTGAAGTCATCAGGGTTTAGGGTTGTTTCTCTTACCTGGACAAGACACAATCCCTAAATCACGATTATGTTTGGTTATAAGTTGTAATGTTACTGAACAAGGTTATGGTTGCATGTTAAAAACAATGGTATTGTATGATGTTTTCAAAAACTTAATGGATGACTTGCATGGTTTTTTTAAATTCATATAGCTTTGTTATGATTAAGCTATGGTATTAAGAAGTCACACAAATTAACCACGCTTCCGCAAAGCCAGGGTGTGACACTTCAATCTCATAAGGAGTTTTCATATGACGTTTATTAACTAAAGCATGATTCTGGACATAACAGGCCGTGCTAACAGCTTCAGCCCAGAAGAAACTAGGAAGCTTGGAGTCAGCCAGCATAGTACGTGCAGCCTCTATAAGAGTACGATTTCGCCTTTCAGCAACACCGTTCTGCTGTGGAGTTCGAGGAGCACTATACTGTTGATCAATTCCCTTCTCTGCACAGTAGGTATTCATGGTAACATTTTTGAACTCTGTCCCATTATCGGATCGAATAGCCTTAACTTTTGTACTAGCTTTATTTTCCACCAAGGTGATGAATTGTTTGATCAAAACTGCAGCCTCACTCTTGTGACTTAGAAAGTACACCCCAGGTATATCGTGAATAGTCATCGACTATCACGAGACAGTATGCCTTCTTGCCAATACTTAAAACATTCACGGGCCCAAAGAGATCCATATGAAGTAGTTCAAGTATAGCTTTGGTTGAGGGTGTGGACTTGGATTTGTGTGGCTTTCGATGAGCTTTGCCTTTAGCACAGGCAATACATTTCTCTACCAACATAAAGTCTTTAATTGGCAGATCACGTACCAGCTGACCTTTAGCAAGCCGATTTAAATTCTTCATATTCACATGTCCGAGACGACGATGCCACAATAAACCATCATGTTCTGATATCTTTGAAAACAAGCAAGTGATCTCTTCACACGGCTTCTTGTTCATATCGATGACATAGGCGTTTCCTCTTCTCTCACCAGTCATTAAAAACTAGTCTTCAGGAATGACAATCCCCGGCTTCAAAACATAACATCCTTTCTGTGTAAAATGCACTGAATTTCCTCGATCACAAATTTGTGAAATGCTCAACAAATTGTGTTTCAGTTCAGGAACATAATTCACATTTTCGAAGCTTAAGACACCATTTTTCACTGTTCCCTTCAATGTGATTCGACCAGATTCTCCTCTCGCAAAAGAGACATACCCCCCGTCAAATTGTTCTACATTGACCAGCTGAGACAAGTCTCCTGTCATATGCCTGGAACAGCCACTATCCATGTACCAGAGGCGCACGGTAGTCCTCCATAGCTGTTCCTGCACGATTTGCGAGATTAGTTAGATTTGGGAACCCAGCCCATAGTGGATCTGGGTTTTCCATGTGAATCAATGTACGTTACTTTTTGCCAAATTAGATAATCTTTATTCAAAAATTTTGATTTATCTTTGTTGACAAAAGGGTTTGCACTCATGTTTGACTGGGCAGCCTTGACTTTTGGTTTCCAATATTGATATGACCATTTAGAAAAAACGTTTTGTTGGTATCTTTGAAAACTTTTGTGATTTTGTTGGTTTCTTCGTTTGGCTGCATTCCAGTCAAAATCAGAGGGCTTGGTCCTACGACTGTTATTCTTCATTGCCTCTGTCGATTAGTTCGATTAGACTTATCCTTCTGATAGTTGAAGCCTTTGTGCTCAGATGACTTCCTTGGGAGATGGACACAATTTCGTGCGATGTGTCCCGCAATTCCACAATTGAAACAAGTTTGTCGTTTCAATGTGTGGAGATTCGAGGTTTTCTGAAAATTGTTCCTGCTTTGCTTTTCAGATTTTGCGATTTTAGCTGGCTTTCGTTTAGAGCGACCTGGGTTCAGCTGATTGGACGTTTCACACGTATGTGATGTATGTTGAGATTCAGACGCAGCTTTCTTACTGTGATTACCTTTTTCTTGAAAATCTGATGATTTGTGATCAGTTTTACTTGGTAAAACGTCTGTTGAAGATTTTACGTCCATTTTAACATTTAATTCTTTGTTGATGATTTTTGATTCAGTTTCAGTTTCAGAAACATTTGAAATTTCACTAACACATGCTTTTTCAACATGTGCATCAACGGTTTTCAATGGGGTCCCACTAGATTCAACATTAGGGACTCCCACTGAGACTGATTCAGAAGAAGAATCAGAACATTCTTGATTTTCTTGAGAAGAAGTTTCAGTGGTTTCACTGAATGAATCCTGAGGGACCTCACCTGCAACACTATCATCTGACAGATTAGAACCATCACATTCACAATTATTAACTGAAGAAAATTCATCACCAGAATTAATGTTCACAGTTTCAACACAACCATCATCAGTCTTGCCCAAAACATCAGGCCCATTAGCAGCTAAAGAAAGAAACATGCTAAAAATATTTTGTCCCAAAATAACATCAGGATGATTTTCATCAAAACAAGGTTTTTGTAAATCAGAATTTAAAACTTGTTCTCCCCCAAGAGTATCTTCACATTTCAACTCAACCTTTTCTGCACATGTAAACGACTGGTTAGGATCAAAATTTCCTTTTGAGACGAAATTCATCGAAGGAGCTGGTTGTTTGTTATCAACAGATTTGCTGTTGATTGACGACTTATCGATTTTTGGACCGTAAGTCATCTTCCCCTCATTAATTAACTCCTCTTCCGTGAAAGGCATATAAGTGTAATTATGATTGTACGGAGGAGGAGTTTTTGTGTATCCAAGACCAGCCCCTTTCTTTTCTTTGTACTCTAGTTGTATATCACAAATGTTCTTAACTAAATTACTAGAAGTGTCAAATTTCTTAATATTGATTTCATTTACCTGATATTTGACTTTTAAATCTTCTAATTCTTTGGTCAAGTCACTAATTGTGGCTAGAGCATCTAAAAAATTACAGTTTTTAGCACTGAGGTCTTCTTTTAACTGAACTATATCCTTTCTTTGGGCCTCAATTTTTTCTTTGTAAAGTTTTTCATTTTTGGCCAAAGTGAAGTTTTTCTTTTTTAAGATCTTGATAATCTTGAATAAGTTCAGCGTTGTGTAATCGATATGCCTCATTTCTTTTTCTACACTCAGGAGTGCAAAATACAGAAAGTATCTCTTCACGATCACGATTAACTTCTTGAGCCATGGGTTTGTTAAACATAAATGCTGAATTTTGTGATGAGTCAGCATTGCCATAGGATTTGACGAGAGAGATCAGCTCATCTGACTTCATTTTGTAACAGTTGCCGTCGGTTGTTACTATTATCTGATTAACATTCATAAACCAACTACAGTTCGCCTGATCTGGAATCCCTTTTATAGCCTCCAGAAGCTTTCTGTTGCTTATGCGAGTAGACACCACCATTTCTGCCTTCTCCATTTCAGAAAGCAGTTCAACAAACCGGCCAATCACTGCATCTATAGATTCACCGTATGAGTAACTGAATCCTTCGAATTTCTGCTCAAGCATCTCTCTTTTAGAAGACATTTTAAGATTTGATCTCCCAAAAATGTGCGCTTTTTACTAGTTTCTCAACACAAACCCAAAGCAAGAACCCGTTTTTGAAATCGCACCTCAAAAACCTGTCAAAACTTGTCACAAACAAACTCACCCTTTTTTTATAATTTTTTTTTAAGTTACTTTAATAAATTATTAATAAATATAAAGGTTTATTATTATTATTAACTATTATTATTATTATATATAATAAGATCACAAAACCCTGATTTCAGCAGTCTCCTTTTTCGTTAAAACAAACCAAACCGAAACCCTGATTTCGGTTCAATCAGCAGTCGGAAGATGATGATCGGAAAGATGAAGGTGAGTGTTGCAGGTTGATGCAGGTGGTAGTTGAACGATGAGGATGGTAACGGAGAATAACAGAGATGATGACCGGAGATAATGGACGAAGTTGCAGGCGACTGGAGATGAAGATGACGATCTCAGCGGAGATGGTTGCCGGATGAACAGTGATGAACGGAGAGATGTGAGTGCAACTGAGAGGATGACCGGTAAACGGTAAAGTGATGGTTATGTCGGAAATGGTTGCGAGATTGTGATGGCAGCAGATGGTATGTCGAGAGGAGATCACGGTGGTCGGAGTGTAAGTGCACGAGATCAGCTGAATAGAACGACTGTTCACGAAAACCCGAACTCGAGCCGGAGATGATGAACGATGAACTGTGAAGATGTGACAAAATAATGAAGATGATGATGGAGGGTGTGCGGAGATCGACGGAGAAGATGATGATGAACCGTGGTTATGCGAACGGAGATGAACGGAGATGAACGGAAGAGTTAAAACAGCGAAGCAGTGGTGATTGAAGGTTGCGACTCGAGAAATCGGTTGCGACTCGGAACCGAGGTTGTGACTCGAGACCTTGAAATCAATAACTCGAGACCAGTGAATGAAGCTGATGACTCGAGACAATGGTGTCGGCTGGATTTGGTTGCTACTCGAGACCCGGTAGAGATGAGTCGAGACAGTAAAGAATGATGACTCGAGACCAGCAACTTGAGAAGACAGAATCGTGATTGCGACTCGTGATTACGAAGATGAACGGTGACCGGTAAGTAGTTGCAGGTTCCGGCGATAACGATGAGTCGAGACTGGATGTTGATATGAGACTCGAGACCTATGAAGAAGATTCCTGTGATTGCGACTTGATGACTCGAGACATTGAGTCGAGACCTTTGGGAATGGATAATGAGCTAATCTTGTGAAGGAGAAGACCACTTTTTGCGTTAAACAAAGGACCCGAAATCAGTTGAAGAAACTTTTAAGTTTGGAAACTAGAAAATTTCAAAGATTCTATTAATCAACCAATCAACGAAAATTTTGTAAAATTTTAAAAATGAGATATTTCTAAAGATTTTTTGAAAAATACGTTTAATCCTTTAACAACTTTCAAAAGATCAAACAACCAAAATATAGCAATTTTATAAAAATCTTGATGAATATGACGAAGAACGCGAAGAACACCGAACCAAAAATAGCGAAGAACTTGAATATTTTGATATCAAACCGAGCCTAGAAACAGGTTCTAAAGGCTCTGATACCACTTGTAAGTCCCGTGAAACCGGATCTTTCAATGATATCAAACCTAATCTTGTGAGAGTGCGGAATCCAATCACAAGACGATTCAAGATAAACCGAAAAATATGAAAACAAAGAACAATACCGAATCACCTTTAACCACTTGCACACGATTCTATTACTTGAATAAGCAAAACCGTCTAGTACAAGTGATCACAACCAAATCGCCTTCCTCTAGCTCTCTCTACGAATTCTGTAACAATGAAGTTCGGCATTATGTATTCTATAAGCCTCAACTCTTTCTCTGCATTCAGTAGTACAGAAAATAGAACGTACCTCCTCAGCAGTGAGTCCATGAACAGGAGCTGACAGGATTTTGGTCATAAAAGCTATGTTCTCAGCTGGAGGCTCAACATCTGGCGATGAATCCCTTTCATCTGAAGTCATGAAAGCTATGTTTTCAGCGACACTCTGGATTTCAGGTTGAGAGATGTTCAGGCGTTGAATTTCATCATCCCAATTGAACTCTGCACTTGGTTGAACAACAAGGGCTGAACTCTGAGTTCCTTCACCAGCAACAGTCGAATCGTTTGTCGTTACAAGAGCCCTTTCAGGATTTGGAGGAGCAGGATGTGCAGGAGTATAATCTTTGTTGTTGTTGGGCTTAGGACAGTTTCGTGCCAAATGTCCTGGTTCATGACAGTTGTAGCAGCGTAACTTCAGTGGAACATTTGCAGAGTTTGAATAAGGAGTACCCCATCTATTTCTGCCAGTCTTGTTTGCGAATTTTTGAGCTCTGAATGCTGCCATTGCCATTTGCCAGGTGATATCCATCTCCTCCACATCGTCAGGATGATACTGATATAAATCATTCAACGACCAGCTAGGGGGTTGTATTTTACCTGCGACAAAAGCATTTAACAATTTATAACAGAAGCAGCGACCTCCAGATTCTCCTTGGATTGCTGAGTAAAGAAAGCAATGAGCTCGGCTTTTGCTGAAGGAGTTGTGGCAATTTTTGCTGCAGACGACGAGGGACTTGAGCTAGAGTAATGCACAGTTGTGGTCGACCCAGAAGCAGTCTTTTTCGATCCATTTTGTGAAATCAGTGCAGCGTTGTCATTGCTTGAATTTGTAGGAGAAACAGAAATACCTGCTGCTAACAAACTGGACTTGTGATTATTCCCCCGTTGCTTGTCATCAAGCTCACATGCTTTGATATGAGAAATCATCTCAGTCAAAGTGCATCTTGCGAGATCTTTCGTCCGCTTGATCATTGCAACATGGTTATCCCAACTCTTTGGCAAGGCATTTAGAAGTTGTCGGTTCTGAGCAGCCTTTGAAGGAAGAATTTCTTCTAAGTCCATTTGAGTAATAATCTTTGAGAAACGCTGAATCTGATTCTCAATAGTTTCCCCATAGATGTAGTTGAAATTATTGAAATTCTGCCTCAACAGGTTCCTTCTGCTTTCCCTCATGTCTTCATTCCCTTCATACACATCAATCAATGCTTCCCACATTTCTTTAGCTGATTTGCAAGTGCGAAATCCCATAGCGATGTCTGACCCCAGTCCCATAGTCAAGTAAGACGTTGCTCGATTGTCTTCTTCTTCAATCGCATAATCTTCATCAGTATACTCGGCACGAGGTTTCTTGACTTTGACTCCAGGGTTCGTTTCCTTCTCATACATAATTTCTCTAGGTCCTCTTTCAATAACCCTCCAAAGTTTAGGTTCCTTAAACTTTATATGCTGCTCAAAACGCCACTTCCATTCTGGAAAGTCATTTGCATCCAAAAGCCTTGGAATACGAGAGTTGGTTCCAATTTTGGAGTCCAACTCTTGCTGAGCATTTGTGACAGCCAGGTCATTAACTTGATTAGCAGATGACATGTTTACTTAAAGATAATTAATTAAATTTGTGATTAATCAATTATTTAAGGTCCAACAGTCTAATGGTCCAACAGTTTAACGGTTCAGCAGTTCAACAGATCAGGTCCAAAACACGTGTTTCAGTTTGACGTTGCGAGTCGAGACCACGAATGCGAGTCGAGACCAAAATCAAACAACTCGAGACTTGACTAGTTGCGAGTCAACCACCACTTGTCGAGACCAGCTGATTGCGAGTTGAGACAAAAACAGCACAACTCGAGACTTGACTCGAGACCGACAGCCGTTGCAAGTCGAAACCAGAACAGGACAAGTCGAGACCACAGTCGTTGCGAGTCGAGACCAAAGCAGAACAAGTCGAGACAACACAAGATTGCGAGTCGAGACCTGCAAAACAGATAAGAGATAAGAACTGTTGACTCGTAATCCCGGATATCCAGCACATCCAAAATTCAAAGATTTTGAGATCTTTGAATTTTCTTCAATCAGCTCCGAGAAATCAGCAAACAGATTTCTGAAAACACACGATCCAAATCAGTAGAAATTTTAATAATATCACCAAGAACAGATCGATAAAAATTAAGTCTTCCACTGCAAAACAACCACCAAAAAAACCAGATTAGTAATAACAATTTGATCTTGAATCTGATTGATATCAAAACCGAACCAAGAATGGTTTCTTGGCTCTGATACCAATTGTAAGTCCCGTGCAGGATCTATCAATGATATCAACAAGTCTTGTGAAGGTGCGGAAAACAATCACAAGATGATTCAAGATCAAAACAATAGTCAACAAACTGTAATATAGAACAATGCAAACACAAACCAAGAGATCTTGCATTCAACGATTTACGAAGACTGATACAAGACTCTGCCTTGAACTCGCAACCCCACTATCCAACCAACAACCTCAACCAAATGGTTGAGGTTGGTTTAAATACATAATCGACTAGGGCAAACAAAGCCCGGTTGCGACCCAAAGAACTAACCCAAACAATATTAATTTCGGCCCACATACTAATACTAAAGAAATACATAAACAACCCCTGCACTGTGTAAACCTACATGAATAAACCTTTAGGTTCCAACACTGAATGTTGTCAAGATTAGCCGATGTTACATGGCTCTGAATTTCTGGCGCCAAACCTTTGAGATACAACTCAATGCGCTTGATTGGAGGGTCCACCATAGTTGGACATAGCACGGCCAGTTCGTTTGACCTTTTGGTATAAGCCTCGATCACTGACCCAGTCATTTTCAGATGGTACAAGTCATCTTCCAACTTGTGAATGTCTTCCCGTGTGCAGTATTCCCTTTTGATCAGTTCCTTGAAATCATTCCAAGGGGTGGCGTTAGCAGCTGCCAACCCTAAAATCTGAACTTGCGCATTCCACCAAGTTAGCGCAATCCCTTCAAGTGTGCCAGTGGCGTACTTCACCCTGCAAGCCTCAGGGCATTCACACATCTCGAACACAGACTCGAGCTTTTCGAACCAGTGGAGGAGTCCAACCGCCCCCTCCGTGCCACTGAATGTGCCTGGACGACAGTCCATGAAGTTCTTGAAAGTACAAACAGGTTGCTGAACGTGTTGACCTCCTGCGTTTGCAGCTGCAAGTGCCGCAACAACTTGTTCATTGATAAGAGCCGTCAACTGGGCTTGAGTCATGTTAGTGCGTCCAGCCATTGCTCTTCATAGTAAAAGTAGTGTAAGTGAGAATGGTTCACGAGTAGTGCGATGACAGAAGAGTGTAAGCACATAGGTGTCCTCATGTAATAACGAATAGCAAGTAATGTAATCTAAGCATACCACGAGCAAAGTTCTATGTAATTCTAGCAAGTAGGCAATAAACATAAACCTTATTACCTAGGATGTTGAGTCTTGCACGTGGAGCGAAGCGTCGTTGTGGATCGTTGAGCACTGTACTGGTTATAGTCTGGTTTTAATAAAAACGTTTTCCCATATTAAAACCAAGTTCTCTATAACCAATGGCTCTGATACCAATCTGTCACACCCCCAAAATCCACCTGCGGAGTATCACCGCTTGGGAGCGTGACTGACCAGGATCAAGCCACCAATCATATTGAACATGTAATTAATAAGTAAAAGCAAATGCCATTCAACCACCAATATGAAAGGTGTTCCAAAACATAAGTATGTTATCACTATTTAGCGGAAGCGTATAAATAAAATCCAACATAATTAAGTATGAAATGTCATAAAGTGTTTAACCAACAATCACGATCCAAGTCCACAACGACCAACTCCTCCCTGTGCAAGCTCCATGTACCTAACGACCTGCAAGGCATGTAACAGAGGATCAACAACTAGTTGAGCGAGTTCACAAAAAGTAAATGCGTAATAGTAAGTTCGTTTGTAACATGTGGCTCTACTGGGCCGATAGTACGTTCTATTGGTGGGGGCTTCCCATGTTGTATAACCACTAGACTATTCGTAACCATAAGTGTTCTACATATCCCGAGAACAGTAATACATACAAGTTTACGTAGGTTTTACGTAAGTGTCCTTCACAACCGAGGATAGGGGTACGCGGGGGTTTACGTAGGTTTTACGTAAGTGCCTGACACAACCGAGGCAGTAGTGAGTATAAGTTCACGTAGGTTTTACGTGAGTGTCCTTCGCAACCTGAGGACAGTGAGTAGCATAAGTATACGTAGGTTTTACGTATGTGTCCTGCACAACCGAGGACGATGGTGTGGTAGTCTAGTAACAGTATCAGTACGAATCTATTCAACCTTATTCCTTCAATCCCATTCCCAAGCCCTGGGAATCCCATGCCTTAGTAAGAGTGTGAAATCACCTTGGTTTGCTCGGCAGATAATTTATTTGCCCATATACTCTAATCAATCACGTCCTATCATAGCTATTTACGTCTAATCAGATTCACAGCAATTCAACTAGATCCATTCATCATCACCAATTTACATTTTAAACAATCCCACACTTATAGTCATATATGCCCAATCAAACCACAAAGTTACCCATAATTTATAATCCAATCCATGTGCTTACTGATCAAGATAATATTAACTATGAAAACAATTAAACTCTATTACCTCTAATCACTTGATCATGTAACAGTTAATTATTTACGTCCCTAAGTCCAAATCATAACCACTATCATGTATAAACAATACAAATCATTTGCATATATTAATCATCCAAATAATAAATCATGCAACTCATACTTTAGACCAAATCATTACATCACCGATTATTAACATACAATCTCATACATAAGAGTTATGTTTAGCATTTACAGTTGTCGGCCACTTTAGAAAGGCCCAATCAACGCACTTTGACGGCCCATGTGCAAGAATGTTATGATTTAATACAAGTGCCGCCCACAAAATAAAAGGTCCAATGAGATATTAATTGTTGTCGGGTAGTGTTGATGATAGGTCAAGATTAAAAATAATTTTCTGTATATAACCGACCCACTTCTTGTATTTGGTCAAAACACATCAAGAAAGTCGGACAAGTATAATCCACATTAAAACTCGGACCCCCTTTGTATTAAACAAAAAGTCGGATCCCTTGTCCCTTTACACAAAAGTCGGACCCTTCTAATATTAACAAAAGTCAGACAGGAGCTTCTCCTAAAACTCGGACCATGTGTGATATGTATATAAGTCGGACATGGTATAATCCATCATCAACAGTTACAACACAGAACCCTAGTGATCATCTAATAATCATGCCTACTTCAACACAATCATTCTGTCATAACCATTTATGCGATCTTCCATACATACAAATCATTAATACAAAATTATTCCACATAGAATTAATATGATTATCATATTTTAAATTGAACATGCACTGAGATCTATACAATTTTAAAAGAATACACATAACAAGCATATGCCTACTGACAACCACATGCAAGAATGAGAATAATGACCGACAATGTATGAAGGATTCTTATCCAATTGACTGCATTACCAAGACATCACACATGCATTCATAATTATCATTCATCATTTGTATCTTAGTCAAGATCATGCTCATAATATAGCCATGCATACAGAAATGAAATCAAAGTTTAAACAAATAAACCACTAACCGGCTAGGAACGATTAAACAAGAGAAGTCTGGTTTCGATTGAAAGAAGAGCTGCCGTCGCACACAAAGGACTCTAGGGTTTCTATACGTGTTGTGCGGTTATCGTGATATCAAAAGGGTTATCACATACAGAGTTGGGCCGATCCCACTGTTGGGCCAAAATCTATTCTGGTTTTCGTTGGCCACAAATGGACGAAAACACATGAAGTGTTTTCGGCTAAAGAGTGTTTTCGGGTGTAGGGTATTTCGGCCAAGACTTGAACATTTGTTTTGAATATACATATACTGTAATACTATCAATACACAATATATAACACATATATACATATCATGCATACCATAATCTACAAACACACTTAATACACATCGTATAGAACATATAGATCACAATACGGTTTAACATATTACAAATGTGTACGGTTGTGAAACAAACAAGTCGCGTCAACAAACAACTTAACAATTAACGAGCAATTAATGCGAAGATGGACATCTCGGGAACTCGAGTTGTCACAAACTCAGTGGAGTTCACAACGTATTCCACGTGTCAAATCTAAAGAAGTGTCTGTCAGATGAGACCCTTATAGTTCCTTTGAAGGAGCTCACAATCGACGATCAGTTGCGATTCGTCGAGGAACCATTAGAAATCACAGACTGAGACGTTAAGGTTCTCAAGCGCACCAGAATACCTCTTGTTAGAGTTCGTTGGTGTCACAACCCCCGATCCCTAGTTCCCGAGAACGCGCGGCCGCGAGCCAGTTTCGGTGGTATCACATTTATTTATCCAATTTTGGCAGCGGAAATTTTCATCAGGACCGTAGTTAGGAAATATTTAATCAGAGTAAATCACCTCGTTTTATAACATTAAACACATGGGTAAAACCCAAGTTTTCAGTACACACATTTCATAGGAACAAATCCTATTTTATTTAATAAAACATCTATTTTATTCTTAGGTAACTTTATTGCCACTTTTCCAAGCCTTCAGTGCTATCCAGCTGGCTTCTAATTGGCTTTCACATTTTGTTACCTGAAACGCGTTTTAAAAACATTTTGTCAATGGGAAATACTGGTGAGTGAATCCCAGTTTCATCAAGAAATATTAATTTAATTTAAACAGTATTGAGAGCGATTACAATGTTTATATCTACCCAATTACTCATTCAGTATTGTCAAGTCTGACTAGAGGGTCATATTACACATTGGCTAACTCTTTGTCCAATGGTAACGTTACTCACATTTTGTAAACAAAACCCCAACATACCGGCAGTAATTGTAGAATTACAAAGACTCAAAAACTGTTTACAAAAAGGAGATTACTCACATTGCTGTTTTAGGTTTTTCGTAAGGTTTCCTGGTGACAATCTATAATTTACACAAAAGCATGTGTGTTAGTATAATAACCCATTTTAACATTAGTAATACCCTCCCCGAGACGGCATTCCAGCGACTACGTCGGGCAGAACCACGACAGCCGCTACGGAACCCTAGATCAATCGGGCGGCGTATCTAATACGTCTCCAGGGGTTATAATACTTACATCGTAATTTAGGGTGTATTGTACTCGAGCATAATGCCCACTATTTAGAATTTAGAGAGAGAGTTGAAAGAAATGAACGAAACAAACTGAAGGCTCGTTGCTCTCTTATATAAGGCTGTAATCAAGGTTTCTCGCGGCCCGCGTAATATATGGGCAGGGCGTACGTGGCCCGCGTTGACTCCGGTCAACTGCGTAGCTTAGCTGGGTCATCAACTAGCTTCTCCGGGTGTTGGGCCACGCGGCGGCCCAGGGTCGTGCCAGATTTTGGGACCCTCACGGCCCGCGTCAACTAACGAAATCTCTTATGCGGCTCGCGTCAACTAAAGAAATTAAAGGAATCCGGTTACACCTTCATACGGCCCGTGTGAATGGTTGGGGTGGGTCTACGCGGACCGCCTCAACTTAATGTTTACTGTTTTTAATTTATTTTATAAATTATGTTATATTTCGGGCTCGGTTTTCACATACAGGATGCATATAAAGACATATTGAGACATTATAAGATATATTAGGGTGTTAGAACTATTATGAGGGTGTTGGTTTTACCGAGGGTTATTACATCCTCCCCACCTTGTTTTAGAGCTCGTCCTCGAGATCTACTGGAACAAGTGTGGATATTTCTTTTGCATTTCTGATTCAAGCTCCCATGTGTACTCAGGTCCTCTTTTGGAGTCCCACCTTACTTTGACCAGAACTAATCTCTTATGCTTAAGATTCTTAATTTTTCTATCTTCAATCTGTAGAGGCCTTTCTACGAATTTGAGTTGTTCATTAACCTCTATATCCTTGAGAGGTACTACGAGTGATTCATCGGCTAGACACTTTTTGAGATTAGATACATGAAATACATCATGTATTCCTGCCATTTCCTCTGGCAGTCGTAGCTGATAGGCTACAGGTCCTATTCTTCTAATAATTTCAAAAGGTCCAATGTACCTGGGACTTAGCTTTCCTCTCTTGATGAATCTTACTACTCCTTTCCAAGGAGAGACTTTTAATAATACTTTGTCACCTACTTGGAATCCTAACGGCTTCCGTCTGTTATCAGCGTAGCTCTTCTGTCGATCACGTGCTGCTTTGAGTCGTTCCTTGACTTGAATGATTTTGTCAGTTGTTTCTTGTACTATCTCAGGTCCAGATAGTTGCTTTTCCCCAATTTCTGCCCAACAGACTGGGGTTCTGCACTTTCGTCCATAAAGTGCTTCGAACGGTGCAGCATTGATACTTGTGTGATAACTGTTATTATAAGAGAATTCTATCAAAGGTAAGTGATAGCCGTGCTTAAATTCAACTTAGTTCCCATTGCACAAGCTCTAAGCATGTCTTCCATTGTCTGGATTGTCCTTTCACTTTGCCCGTCTGTTTGAGGATGATAAGCCGTGCTTAAATTCAACTTAGTTCCCATTGCCTTTTGGAAACTTGACCAAAAATGAGAGGTAAAACGACTATCCCTATCAGAAACAATTGATAAAGGTATTCCATGTAACGAAACAATTTCATTTACATATAATTTGGCTAATTGTTCCATACTGAAAGTTTCCTTCATTGGCAAGAAATGAGCTGAATTGGTTAGCCTATCTACAATCACCCAGATTGTATCATTACCTTTCCTTGTTTTGGGTAATTTGGTAACAAAATCCATTGTTATCAATTCCCATTTCCAGACTGGCATTTCTAATTGCTGTAACAAACCTGAGGGTTTCTGATGTTCAGCTTTAACTTGTGAGCAAGTTAAACATTTAGAAACATAGGCTGCTATATCCTTTTTCATTCCTATCCACCAGAAATTTTTCCTTAAATCTTGGTACATTTTATCATTTCTTGGATGCATCGTATATTTAGATTTATGGGCTTCTTTTAATATACAGTGACGTAAATTTCCTAATTTAGGTATCCAAATTCTCTTTTTATGGAACCTCCAAATTCCATCTGTTCCTTGTTCTAACTCCTTAATCATTCCTTTTAATTTTTCAGTATCTTCCTTGATTACTGATCCTTGAACTTTCCTAATTTGATCGTTTAAATCTACTTGTAGATTTAATTTAAGAGAATGTACCCTTTTTAGCTTTTCGTGATACTTTCGACTTAAAGCATCAACCACCACATTGGCTTTTCCTGCATGATACTGGATATCACAATCATAATCGCTAAGCAATTCCATCCACCGTCTTTGTCTCATATTCAACTCTTTTTGCCCAAAAACATACCTTAAGCTCTTATGATCTGTGAATATGGTAAACTTACTACCATAAAGATAATGTCTCCAAATCTTAAGGGCAAAAATTATGGCTCCTAATTCCAAATCATGGGTTGAATAATTCTCTTCATGATTCTTAAGCTGTCTTGAGGCGTAAGCTGTAACCTTTTGATGATGCATCAAAACACATCCATAACCTAACTTAGAAGCATCACAATAGACTACAAAGTCTTCAGTTCCTTCTGGTAATGCTAGTATGGGTGCATGGGTCAATCTTTGCTTAAGGATTCTAAAGGCTTCTTCCTGTTTTGGTCCCCATTCAAACTTAATACATTTACAGGTTAACTTAGTTAAAGGAATGGCTATTCTGGAAAAATCTCGGATAAATCTTCTATAATAACCGACCAATCCTAAGAAACTTCTAACTTCGGTTGGTGACTCAGGAGTTTTCCATTTAGTAATTGCCTCGATCTTTGTTGGATCCACATGAATTCCTTCATGATTAACTAAATGTCCAAGGAATTGCACCTGTTCTAACCAAAACTCACACTTTGAAAATTTAGCATAAAGCTTTTCCTTTCTCAATAAACTTAGAAGTAAGTGCATGTGCTTTGCATGTTCTTCCTTACTTTTAGAGTAAATTAGAATATCATCTATGAAGACAATTATGAATTTATCCAAATATGGCTTACATATTCGGTTCATCATGTCCATAAATGCGGCTTAGAGTAAGTTCATAATGACCATACCTTGTTCTGAATGCGGTTTTAGGGATGTCCTCTTCCTGTACCTTTAATTGATGATATCCTGACCTTAAATCGATTTTAGAGAAAAATCGAGCTCCTTGAAGTTGATCGAACAGATCATCGATCCTCGGTAATGGATACCGATTCTTAATCGTGACCTTGTTCAATTCATGGTAGTCAATGCACATACGCATTGATATGTCCTTCTTTTTAACAAATAATATCGGTGCTCCCCATGGTGATGAGCTTGGCTGTATGAATCCTTTTTCCAACAATTCGTCTAATTGTTTCTTCAGTTCCTGCATTTCAGCGGGTGTCAAACGGTAACGTGCTTTGGCAATTGGTGCTGTCCCTGGTAGCAGATGGATTCTGAATTCGACTTCTCTATCTAGCGGTAGTCCTGGCAATTCTTCTGGAAAGACATCTGAAAATTGGGACACTACTGAATATCTTTTAATTCTTTTCCTTTAGTGTTAGTGATTATAGAAATCAAATACACTATAGATCCTTTTCTTATATAACTTGCAGTTTTCATCACAGAGATGAATTTAGTGGATCTAGATGGTTTATCTCCTTTAATTGTGATCTTTTCACCCCTTGGTGATTTTACTTGAATTGACTTTTGATCACATAAAATACTGGCTTTATTGGCTATTAACCAATCCATTCCTAGCACAACATCGAATCCAGCCAGATTCATTAGGTAAAGGTTTACAATAAACTTTTGATTAAAAATTTCTATTCTTGCTCCCTGCAAGATTTCAGAAATCCTAACGGTTTCTCCATTTGCTGTTTCTACTAGACGTTCTTGTGGTAGTTTAGTTAATGATTGATTTAGGAGTTTGCAAAATGAAGTATTTATAAAACTTTGGTTTGCACCAGAGTCAAATAATACTTTAGCAAAAATATCATTAACTAAAAACGTACCAGCAATGACGTCCGGAATCATCCTAGCTTCATCTGCAGTTAGAACGAATGCTCTTTCATTTTTAGTGTTCTTCTTGTTTGTAGCTGGAGCTAACTTCGGACAGTTGGTCTTGATGTGACCTTGTTCCCCACAGTTGAAGCACACCCTGCTATTGGCTTTCTTCCTGCAGTCTTCTTCCTTGTGACCTGATATTTTGCAGAAATTGCAATAAATGGAGCATTTTCCAGAATGCTTCCTTTTGCAATACTTGCAATAAGGTGCAGATGTAGAACCTACATTCCTACGGTTGAAATTTCCAGAACGGAATTCTTGATTAAGCCTTTGGGATGGGTTTCTTCTCTGATCTTCGTCTCTAGTACGGATTAACTCATTTGTCAAGGTATTGGCTAGTTCTACAGCTTCTTCTATGGTTTGGGGTCTAGCTGCCTTGACTACATGTCTAATCTCTCCAATTAATCCCCAGATGTAACGGGAGATTAATACCGGTTCAGGTGATGCAAGGGTTGGTACTATCCTAGCATATTCAAAGAATGTGGTAGTGTAACCCTTACTGTCTACCCCGGTCATTCTAAGATTCAGAAACTTATTTGCTATCTGTTCTTTTTCATTGGGAGGGCAGAATTTTCTTTCCACCATGTTTTTAAATTCTTCCCATTCCATGTTATAAACCCTATCACTTCCTCTTGACTGGAGGATAGTGTTCCATAATTCTAAGGCTCCATTTTTAAACAGATTCGAAGCAAACATTATCTTATCTTCTTCAGCACATTTGCTTATTTTCAGAACTGCCTCAGTTTTCTCTATCCAGCGTAGAGCTGCAACGGGTCCATCATTGCCCGAGAATTCTATTGGTTTACAGGACCAATATTCTTTGTAAGAACAACCATAGGTCATGGTTCTTCTTCTTTTGGGAATGGGCGTTTGAAGTACGAGTCCATTGTTCACGCTGTGTTCTGGTTCAGTTGGTCGCTTACTGCTATGCTTACTTTTATTATTCGCTTCTTGAACTGTTTGAATAATAAATGACATTGCATCTATAATTCCCTATGCCACTATGTGCTGAACGGCACTATTATCCATTTGGTTTCCATTGTTGTTTGGATTCTCATTAACCACGTTAATGTTACTCTGGTTATCGTTATTCAGATTATCTTGATTTCCTTCGTCGGCCATCTGAATTTTAAACATTTACCAAATATTAATATCACAAATAATATTTGAATATAGCCAATCACATGACACGCACTTTTAGCCAAAAGCGTCGAGCATTGCGACTTTTACTCTATTCATATATTATGCATCATTACACACCAGTATTGAATTTAAAATTACAATACCGACTGAAATGTAAAGCTATAATACTAATAGTATGCATCCGTAGTTTTTTTTTAACACGTACACACATATAGTACTATTTTATTATTATTACTACTACCGTTCCCACAATCACATTCACTGATATGGATTCATCCAGAAATCCATATTGCGCTCTTCGTATTTCCATACGAGATGCTCTCCCACCTGTCGCATTCTCTCACTGCTTTCTAAAATTTCCTCACCGAAAGTCCTAAGTTCTTGTACATTTTCTTCACTCATTGGGGGTGCAGGTTCTAGGACTGGGTTTGGAATCTGAGGTGCGGGTTCCTGGTAAGGGGCCAGGTATGGGTAGGGATTCTCTAAGATCTCCCTAATGTATGCATCGTTAATGTAATAGGGATCTTGAGGATCTAACCCTGGGTAGGCTCCTAGATTGGGCATCGGCATATTTTCCTGTATCGGGTTTTGTTGCACATAGTCCCTAATTTCATCCCACCAGGGGTCATAATTTGGGTCTAGGGGGTTTGGTGCAGGTACCCTAGGTATCTCCTCCGGGTTGAAATCATGCATTTCTACTTGATTTCCAGGGTTTTCTACTTCCATGGGTTGGTCAGGAATTTGTGGTTGTGGTTGGGGTGCTAGCATTTGTTCCAGGTTTGGGTCAGCAGCAGTGGTTGCTAAAATATGAATATTGGCTATACCCCTATTGAGCATATCCTGGGCATAGGCATCAGTTTCTCGTTTAGCTGCGGCTAACACTCGCTGTTCCTGCAACTTTTTCATACGTTTCCTACGCTCGTGTGCTCTCCTACTGAACCATCCTCTCTTTTTCTGAGGAAATGGCTCTTCAGATTGAGCCTTAAACACAATGATTCCTTCTTCCGTATCAGCAGAATACCCCGAGAGGGCAGGCTGAGAAGAGGAGGTGCCTTCGCTCCTAGGCGAACCAGACAATTGACGATATGCGTCAGATGGTCCTTGGTCGCTCATACTGTAAACTAACAGATAGTCAGATAACACATAGCAAGAAAATACAATTATGCATGTATTCCCGTAATTTATTTCCTAACATTTTGAATTTTGATGTCAGCAGAACACTTCTGTGGCTGAATCAGTGGCATAGCTCTGATACCACCTTCTGTCACAACCCCGATCCCTAGTTCCCAGGAACGGGCGGCCGCGAGCCAGTTTCGGTGGTATCACGTTTATTTATCCAATTTTGGCAGCGGAAATTTTCATCAGTACCGTAGTTAGGAAATATTTAATCAGAGTAAACCACCACGTTTTATAACATTAAACACATGGGTAAAACCCAAGTTTTCAGTACACACATTTCATAGGAACAAATCCTATTTTATTTAATAAAACATCTATTTTATTCTTAGGTAACTTTATTGCCACTTTTCCAAGCCTTCAGTGCTATCCAGCTGGCTTCTAATTGGCTTTCACATTTTGTTACCTGAAACGCGTTTTAAAAACATTTTGTCAGTGGGAAATACTGGTGAGTGAATCCCAGTTTCATCAAGAAATATTAATTTAATTTAAACAGTACTGAGAGCGATTACAATGTTTATATCTACCCAATTACTCATTCAGTAGTGTCAAGTCTGACTAGAGGGTCATATTTCACATTGGCTAACTCTTTGTCCAATGGTAACGTTACTCACATTTTGTATACAAAACCCCAACATACCGGCAGTAATTGTAGAATTACAAAGACTCAATCACTGCTAAATTACATTGTAAAATAGTTAAGGTTTTGTAAAAACTGTTTACAAAAAGGAGATTACTCACATTGCTGTTTTAGGTTTTTCGTAAGGTTTCCTGGTGACAATCTATAATTTACACAGAAGCACGTGTGTTAGTATAATAACCCATTTTAACATTAGTAATACCCTCCCCGAGACGGCATTCCAACGACTACGTCGGGCAGAACCACGACAGCCGTTACGGAACCCTAGATCAATCGGGCAGCGTATCTAATACGTCTCCAGGGTTATAATACTTACATCGTAGCAGAACCTCGCTATTTAGGGTGTATTGTACTCGGGTATAATGCCCACTATTTAGAATTTAGAGAGAGAGAGTTGAAAGAAATGAACGAAACAGACTCAAGGCTCGTTGCTCTCTTATATAGGGCTGTAATCAAGGTTTCTCGCGGCCCGCGTAATATATGGGCAGGGCTTACGCGGCCCGCGTTGACTCCGATCAACTGCGTAGCTTAGCTGGGTCATCAACTAGCTTCTCCGGGTGTTGGGCCACGCGGCGGCCCATGGTCGTGCCAGATTTTGGGACCCTCGCGGCCCGCGTCAACTTACGAAATCTCTTATGCGGCCCGCGTCAACTAAAGAAATTAAAGGAATCCGGTTACAACTTCACACGGCCCGCGTGAATGGTTAGGGTGGGTCTACGCGGCCCGCCTCAACTTAATATTTACTGTTTTTAATTTATTTTATAAATTATGTTATATTTCGTGATCGGTTTTCACATACGGGATGCATATAAAGACATATTGAGACATTATAAGATATATTTGGGTGTTGGAACTATTATGAGGGTGTTGGTTTTACCGAGGGTTATAACAGTTAGAACTCCCGTCGGGGCCCAGAGTTCACCTGGGAACGAGAAGACCAAATGAAACTCAAGTATCCCCAGTTGTTCGAGAACAGTGCAACCACTACAGAGGCTGAAGCTACTATAGAATTTCGGGACGAAATTCCAAACCAACGAGGGGATAATGTGACACCCCAGGAAAACCAGGAAACAACGCAACACAACTAGCTTCCTCAGTAACCACGTGCTAAATTTCGGGACGAAATTTCTTTCAAGTTGGGGATGATGTGACAACCCGAGTTTTCAAGGTCTTTCCTCGCAACTGCGTCTTCTTAATTCGTTGCGTTCTTTTATGTGCACTTTGTTATTTGATTGTAAATTACTGTTTAAGTGTTATATGATTTCTTTTATGTGCACCTTTTACATGACGAAATCTGTGGGGGATTTCGCCACAACATGTCTCGATGAAAACCTTTGGGTTTTCGCCATGGCCATCTCAACTAAATCTAGGATTTCGCCGGCCCGGATTTCGCCGAAGCCCATTAAGGGCCCAGTTCATTTAAGTGTGTATATACTACGTGAACTGTTTCATTATCGAAACAACTGGCCGAATAGAAAACCCTAGAGTTCTCCCTCTGTGTGACGGCAATCTTGTGTTCCTCGAAATCCTCTAGATCGATCAAGTTACTGTCTCGTTCATCGCGGTTAGTGTTAACCTTTATTTGATTATTTGATTTAAATCGGTTGTATGCATGAATGATGTTCGTGTAGGTTAGGATTTAATATGTGAATCACCATTATGGAGAAACTGTTGATGATTTGTATGAATGAAAACAATATTGTTAAGCCACTATTCATGTTCCGTTTAATGCTTGATGATCATATTATTTGGATGTTGAAAGATCTTGTATTACCGTCTTGTACATATCGATGATCTGGTTTAGTATGATCCGTGGCTAAGTTTGATGATTAATGTTGAAACTGTTAATGGAGTAATTTAAATGGTTGTGTGAGTTGAAATGATTGGGTGATTGATTGATGAGGTCGACTAACTGTTAAGCGATAGATAGGGTTTCTGGAATTCGTAACTGTTGATGATGATCATGTTTCACCCCGACGAAATCCCTATCCCGACGAAGACCCGACGAAAATTCAATCACGATGAAAGGATTTCGCTGAGTGTCTTGTCAAGTTAGGAAACAGACATAGTAACTCAGTTAAGTCTGTTAGGTCTATTAATGGATAGCTATGTTAGAATAAACTGAGAAATCAACTATGTGAAGCATGAATTGTAGGAACTTGATTAACTGTTTATGTGTTACATGATATTAACCGCCAAGCACACTTTGTGGTATTAGATTTCATGTGAAACCTTACAAACATAAACTGATTGTGTATACGTGCATACTATAGGCTTTGACTGAATATTTGTGAGCACGTAATTTAGCAAACCGAGGTGAGTTCACACACTTTCTTAGGCATGGGATTCCCGGTGGTTTGGAATGGTTTAAGGAATTAAAATGGAACCTACATATCCTCCTTGGGTAGGATATGTACCTCCATTCTCCAAGGGTAGGATGCCAATGTTAATCATGTGTATTCTCCTTGGGTAGAATACGTACGGTCGTCCTCCTTGGGTAGGACAACAACCTTAAACTTACTAGACAAAACTCTATCATTAAGTCCCTCAATTTTATATCGACTTAATCGCCATGCCAATGGCGAGCGGGTCATTAGTTAATAGCGCTATTAGGGTTGACAAGCCTCACACCGTGCCGGTAGGACGGGCGTGTACTAATGGAACTGGGCACTTAGTCAATGATGGTAGACATTGACTTAGGCCACAACTTACTTTCGTTAGTTGTCGATATGGTAACGGTCTTGTGGTTCACATGGGGAAGCCCCCACTGATTATGGATATGGTTTGGGAAACAAAGATACTGGTTAACTCGTGGTTTACGATACGACTAATGGTTTTCAAAACATACTTGTAAAACTAAACAACCAACTGTGAACTCGCTCAACTTTGTTGTTGACTCGTTGTTACATGCCTTGCAGGTCGATAGGTGCTTATGGAGCTTGCACAGGGAGGAGTGGTCGTTGTGGGACATGGACTGTTGAGTTCCATGTTAAACATTTAAACTTTATGAACTTATTACTTATGTTTGGGTTTTACATTTTATGCTTCCATTGTTAACTTAAAGTGGTTGCTTTCTTTTGGACACCAATTATATTGTGTTTGGTTTTATTTACTTAATTACGTTGTTCAATATGATTAGTGGCTTGATCCTGGTCAGTCACGCCTCCATGCGGTGATGCTCCGCTTGTGGATTTTGGGGGTGTGACAATGAATTGGTCAAGTCAAAGTTGAATTGAACTTTGCAACGTGATCGTAATCACGATGGTTATAATCCCTTGCGATTATACCTACTGCCACGTTTACCAGTCGAAGTGAAGAGTCAAAGTTTTGGTCAAAATGCACGTTTATGTTCATTTTACGATGGAACTATTTTCGGGTATTAAAACACTTTGTTTTGATACCAAATCAGTTTTCCAACTTATTTAAACATGTTTTAACATGTTTGACTCGTCACTTCTAACTTAGTGCTTATTTAGGGTCGCAAGTCGAGCGGTCTTGACCACCGCTTTGACTTTCGAATCCGACCGGTTTGGTCGATCTTAGTGTCACACCCCGACCACGTAAAACATCAAATCGTGGCGGAAACGTCGGAGAGTGTTGTAACAGAATTATTGTTCCACAACCATGGTAATTTAAAATAATATGTTGTTGC
Organism: Helianthus annuus; assembly: GCF_002127325.2. Lineage (NCBI taxonomy): Eukaryota > Viridiplantae > Streptophyta > Magnoliopsida > Asterales > Asteraceae > Helianthus > Helianthus annuus. Next base: position 41,345,998 of record NC_035436.2, on the reverse strand, counting down.
ATTTTATGTGACAACAGCGTTGGATTGGTCTTTGGATATTAAACGAGTTTGGGCCGCGAAGACTTATGAAGACAGAGTGGAATTCGAGTTTGTTAAAGCCCAAATTATCCAAGTTCAAGTTCAAGTGAAAGTCCATCTAGTTTAGCCCGAATTGTAAACAGAATTTGTATGGGCTAAGCCCAATTCGGATTGTATAGGTTGTGCTATATAAACAACCTTTACCTAGAGTTTTAGGGTTAGACATTTTGGAGGTTGTGAGAGAGCATTCGAGTTTGAGAGGTTAAGAACAAACAGAAATCGGCTGTTAGGTTCTTGGAGATCTTAGTGATTGTAAAACGTTTCTGAGGGTTTGATAATCACAGAAGATCAGTTTGAAAGTTTGTGTGTTTGTATGTTCGAGTTCTTGTTCATCTACATAATCTTGTTTCTGTGTTCGAAGGTTTATCAAGGGGATTCCGCACTCTTGATAGATTAACAATCTTGTTACGATCCATACGTGATACAGGGACTTACAATTGGTATCAGAGCTTTTGCTCTTGTGCGTGGTTCAAGACTGATCGAAGGATTCAAGTTTTGTTTGTTGAAGAATTTTTGGTGTCTCATTCGAAATCTTCGTGAAGAACAGCAAGAACAAGGAAGAACATTTCAAATTTCGTATAGTTTGATCTGTTTTGGTTATTGGTTGTTAGCTTGTTTGGAAATTTTCGAGTTAAAATTCTGGGTTTTTACGAAGAACACGAAGAACAGGAAGAACACTGTGCTTGGATTTCGTGTATGGAAAGAAGTGTTGATTGAGATTTTGCTTGAAAAGTTTCAAAAAGGAAGCAATTTCGTGTGATCAGCTGCTGCTGTTTCGTGATTGGGTGGCTGGGTAGCCCAATCAGCTCTTGTGCGATCATTAGATATTCAAAAGTTGAAATTTTGAACCTTGTGCGACCCAGATTAGCTCTTGTGCGACCTGGATTGTTCTTGTGCGACCCGTTTTAAGCTTGTGCGATCCAAAACTTGTGCGATCAGGCCCATTCGGTGACAGATTGGCCCAAAGTTAGTGGATTGTGCGATCAAGAAGACATTGTGTGATTCTAAGGGTCTTGTGCGATCCTATATTATGTGTTTCACTTGTGGTGGAATTTTGAGAGGCAAGCGTAAGAAATTTTTCATTGTTTCGAGTTTAGAGAACAATCTATAGCTCATCTGAAGAAGCTGTTTGCACCGTTGAACTCGTGGGATTTTTAGGACAAAACAAAAAAAAAATTCTGTTTTCGACATTATATATCTTTGCATTCGTCTTTTCGAGACGATTCTAACGGTGTAATTTGGTAACCACTGTTTTCGGAAAAATTCTGTACGGTTTTATCAGTCTGTTACGTTAAAATGTCGAACATGACAAAATTGAATGAACTCTTAAGGATGGAGCATGAGGTTGGCACAACCAACAAACCACCTAAGATGATGAAGGTGGAGAACTACTTGACATGGAAAGATAGGTTTCAATCCTTCATTGAATATCAGGACACACGAATGTGGATGTGTATCGCTGATGGGTACACAAACCCTACACATGACTTTGAGGGCAGACCTCGTGTCACAGCCTATGTGAACATGTAGGAGAATGATAAAAAGATTTATGAGGCTGAAAAGAGAGCCTTGGCTGCTATCAAGATGTCTCTACCTGATAGCATCAAGCATACCTTTAAGAAGAACACTACTTCAAAGGAAATGTGGGATGCACTTGAGAAGAGATATGAGGGAAATCCTGATGTCAAGAGGAACAAAGTTGACCTACTGAAGAAGCAGTTTGCTGTATTCAAGTACATGAAGAATGAGTCACTTGAAGACATCATCACTCGATACTACCATCTGATGTCAGAACTGGATAATTATGATATAGATTGCTATACTGACATTGAGAAAAATGACAAGCTGCTTGATGCTCTACCTACTAAATGGGATATCTACACTCTCATGATTAAGGGAGAAGCAGATTATGACACAAAGGAATTGGAGGAAGTAGTTGGAAAGCTAAGAGCTTATGAGCTCAGCATGAAGAAGAAGGACACTGGATATGATAAGGTTCAAGATCCAGGGATCCAAAGTCAGGTGCTTTAACTGTCAAAGCTATGGTCACTTCGCTGGGGAATGTCAGAAACAAAAGCATGAGACTGCGAGTCAGAGTTCAAACAACAGAAATACATCAAACAACTCTAACTCAAGGGCGTTGATATCTACTACAAGAGAAGGTTCATATGACTGGAGTATTCACTTAGAAAATGATGAGAATGTCACTCAAGCATTCATGGCAGAGATCACTCCAGTTGATGATGGTGAAGCTACAGTAGATGAGGCTAAAGTTGAGAAAAAGAGTGAGAAAAAGAGTGAAGCTGAGGAAGATAAGGCTGACAAGACAACAGATGCTGAAGAGGAAAGGCCAGAGTCTGAGCATGTAATGGAAGCTGAAGCAAAAGATGAAATCATCAAAAGAATGGAAGCTCAACTTGCTGCTCTCATGGCCAACTCAGACAAATCGACAGGAGAGGTATGTAATTCTGCTACTTCTGTTTGTTTAAAGTGTCGTGAACTACAGGGTGAAGTTGACAAATTGTCCACTCAAAACAAATGTCTTGTGAGCGAATTGTCTAATGTAAAAGAATCAAATTTCTTTGCTAAACGAAACGAGTCATCATATTTGAAAAAGATAAAAGGCTATGAAGCTGAAATTGAAGCTTTAACCTGCAAATTAAATGAAAAACTTCAAGTCATAAACATAGCTCATGACATGATGTCTGAGAAAACAAAAGAGATTTCTGATAAAAACAAAGAGTTGTCAGATGCACAACTTAAAATTGTTGAACTTGAAAAGAAGTTAGGTCAATTCAGGGATTCTACTTTTGTTATGAAACATATGATGGGTGGGTTAAAGAAGAGTAATGACAAGACAAGTGTGGGATTCCAGGGCTTTAATGAAGTCCCACCTCCTCTTAGTCATGACTATTCCTTCCTACCTGATGAGGATGAGCTTACATATTTTCTGTCAACATCACCAAGTAGTTCCACATCCAATCAAGGTGATGTGTTTGAAGATAATGATGCTAAGAAGGAAAATAATAGCAAATCTGTTTTGAAAAAGAAAATTACACCATCTAAAAACAATAATCAAACTTTTGTTAAAAAGGTTAATTTTGTTCAAGGAAGTGATATGAAAACCGAAACAGCTGTTATCAAAAAGGAATCAAATGTAGAGTTTGCTAAAAACAAAAACATTGAAAAATCTGAAATTAAGCAAACTGAAAAAAATCCTTCCAAGGCGTCATCATCAAAACCAGAATCTTCTGTTCCAAAGCTTGCCATATCGACTGTGCACTATCATCATGCTGTAGCAAAACTAGAATATCCTCTTTTATCGCTTGCTGCAGAATGCTAACCATCTTCTTTTCTGCTTTGAACTCAACCTGTTCCGCCTCTGTAAGACTTGCGATGGTCTTCAACATATTCAACCCGTCTACCGGAGGAACATACTTTCTTTCGATTTTTATCCAGCACTCTAGATGGTTTGCCTGCACCCAGTTTTTGAATCTCCCGGACCATCCTGAATATTCATCCAAACTCATCAACTTAGGAGGTTTCTGCATCGTTCCAAGCTCGTTTTCCAGATTCACATTCTGAATGATGCTCGCACGACTCTGAGTAAATCCACCACTACCCGCAAACATGTTGTAAAAATCTTGGCTTTCCATTTTCAGTCGTAACGGAAAAATTTTTCAAACAGTCTGAATGAGCGAACCACAGTGGCTGAATAAGCGAACCACAATGACTTTCGAGCGAACCACAACTGTAACTAAGAGCGATCCACAACTGTAACTAAGAGCGATCCAGAAATTACCCTAAGAGGGAACCAGAAATGAGTACTTCGAGCGGACCAGGAAGTTGCACTAAGAGTGGACCAGACAGTTGACTTTCGAGCGAACCAGAAATGACACTGGAGCAGACCAGAAACAGCTTAAAATGTACGTTGGAGCGGTCCAGAAAAGCGAACCAGAAGCATGACGTAAGCGCGAACCACTTTCACGAGGGTTTTTGGTCACTTTTAGGCCGTATTTTGATCCGAATCTTTCAAGGGTTTGTTGTTAGTGTATTTCACACCTGTTGTCCAAGTTTCAGTCCATTTCCACCGTTCAAACAGTCCAAATCTACAAAAGTCCGTGTAAGACGCTTCGTATCTAGCAAACTAACTCGCAACTGGCTCTGATACCAATTGTAGGATCAGTTTTGACCTCTCGAGTGAGTCAATCAGAGCTAGTGCTTACTGAAAATGTGGCGGAAACACATTTTCAGCATGATACAAAGAAAAACGTAACAGAATGGAGTAGAAACAGAGAATTCACACTAATAATACTTTTTCTTCACTTTATAACGCTTGTCGTACGGACAGCAGTTCGAAGTTGAGTTCCCGAAGACGTTACAAATGAAGAATACATTGGGGGTATATATAGGCAACCTGGTCCGCTTATGTGACATGTCCACAAAAGCGGTCCAGACAACTAAGCTGGTTCGCTTTTGTGGACACATGCCATAAAAGCGGACCTACAACATTAAAATCATAAATTTACACTTTTACCCCCTATACTAAAACAAAATGACCTATCTGGACCCTATACATTAAACTAGCATTACAAAGACGCAGGCTTTAGACATTGTGCATCAACAATAGTGAACCCGAACCCAATCGGGGGGAGGATTTCATTAATCCGTTTGCAAATCAGTATATTCAGGGGGAGGTTGGATCAAACTTGGGTGATAATCTAGAAGTCGATGCTGTTGCTACTACACGAGCAAATAGAGATCATCCAGTTGACTTGATACTTGGAGATCCTACTGCAGGTGTTCAGACTAGAAGTAGCATAGCAGTGAATTCTGGGTTATTTGTTTCGATTGAGAAGACTGGGATAGTGAACGAGTGATTGTATAGTTGCTTTATTTCTCAAGAGGAGCCGAAGAACATTCATATGGCTCTTAAAGACAATTCATGGGTTGAAGCTATGCAAGACGAATTGGCCCAGTTTGCTAAGTTGAAGGTTTGGGAATTGGTGGACCTTCCTAAAGGTGAGAGAGAGATTGGCACTAAATGGGTATTTAGATGTAAGAAGGATGAAAGAGGTATTGTCACACGCAACAAAGCTCGGTTGGATGTGAAAGGTTTTAATCAGCAAGAGGGGATTGATTACAATGAGGTGTTTGCACCAGTGGCGAGGTTGGAGGCAATTCGCTTGTTTCTGGCTTTTGCTTCATTCGAGGGCTTAAGAGTTTACCAACTAGACGTGAAGAGTGCATTTCTTTACGGGAAAGTCCAAGAAGTGGTGTATGTCTCACAACCAGATGGGTTCGTTGATCCAGACTATCCAGATCGAGTGTACAAACTTGATAAGGCATTGTATGGGTTACATCATGCTCCCAGGGCGTGGTACGAGACACTGTCTACACATCTGCTCAAGAATGGTTTTGAAAGAGGTCAGATTGACAGTACACTGTTCATTAAGAGAAAAAAGGAAGATTTTCTGCTGGTACAGGTATACGTGGATGACATCATCTTTGGGTCATCTGACGAGAACATGTGTAAGGAGTTTGAACAGGTGATGAAGAGCAAGTTTGAAATGAGTGCTATGGGTGAGCTGTCTTACTTTCTGGGATTACAAGTTGAACAGAAGGAGGATGGGATATTTATTCATCAAACGAAGTATGTGTACGACATTTTGGATCGGTTCAAAATGAATGATTGCTTTACTTGCAACACACCCATTTGCGAAAACCACAATCTCGGCCCAGATCATGAAAGCACTAAAGATGTTGATCCCACTCAATACAGGGCGATGATTGGTTCTCTGATGTACTTGACTGCTTCAAGACCTGATATCATGTTTGCCGTATGCTTGTGTGCCAGATATCAGGCGAATCCGAAGGAGTCACATATGAAAGCAGTGAAGCGTATTCTTCGTTACTTGAAGGGGAAACCTAAACTTGGGTTGTGGTATCCAGCTGATCGTGACTTGAGGTTCGTTGCTTACACTGATTCAGACTTTGGAGGATGCAAGTCAAACAGAAAGTCTACAACAGGTGGTTGTCAGTTCTTAGGAGGCAGGATCGTGTCTTGGCAATGCAAGAAGCAATCCTGTGTGTCTACCTCTACGTGTGAAGCTGAATATATTGCTGCGGGTAGCTGTTGCTCTCAGGTTCTCTGGATTCAACAGCAGATGCGCGATTACGGTTTGGATTTCACTCGTACTCCTATTATGATAGATAATAATGCCACCATATCAATCACAAACAATCCCGTAAAGCACAGTAGAACTAAACATATTGACATACGTCATCACTTTATACGGGATTGTGCTGAAAAACGACTAATTAAATTACATTGAGTCGACACAGAAGATAACCTTGCTGATCTTTACACAAAAGCTTTTGATCGAGCTCGCTTTGAACACTTAGTCGAACTCAACGGGATGAGGAATCCTGAATAACTGGTTTTTCATAAGAATTTTTGTAAATAGTTTACTGCTTTCTTAAAAATATCAAAAATACAAAAACATTGAAAAATCAAAAACATAAAAAAATAGAAAATCAAAAATGAGTTATCACTGTGTGAAAAAGAAGAAATGATAGTACATCAGCAAGTTAGACTACCACACTGAAATTGAACCTAAATTGCTTAAGTGTGATAGCAGCTTCATCATATGATGTACCGGTAGGCAAAAGCATGAAATAATCAACTTACCAATGTGATATAAACCTAAATGCACTGAGTATGAGTGGGGAACAAATCAGTGGTATATGGTTTAATGACCTTAATTCTTGCGTTGATAGATTGCCAAAATCTGAAGTTTTGGGTCTTTATACTGTTATTTCATCCGGGGATATCAGGGATGTCCTTCTGCTGCATCCAGATACATGCTGACCTAGACACACCCAGGATATCATAAAAGAGCTAATAATGCCAAAACCCTGAAAATGAAAAAGCTCTCATAGAGAGTCATTCAATAAGTGCAAAATGCACAATTCGTACCAAAAATGATATATGTCTTAGCCCTCGATAAGATATTTTGGTCTCTCTGCTGTACGGAAGTACTGACCTGTTCACCAATTATCTATCGTTGAAAAATAAAACGGTTGAATTCAGTATACTCACCTACTACAATGAATCTTCGTGCATACCTTGATCGCGGGGGTACATCCTGAAGTGGGACACGCTTGTATTTCGGTATTCTAAAACTACCTTAACGTATCATACGGTAATGGTACTTGAAATGTTCATGCATTTTGTTTAAATTGGACAAACATACTGGTAATCGTCTTGAACTGCTTTTCACTAAAACATTACATAAATAATTATATAATTGTGTGAAACAGTTTGATTATGCTGATATGATCTTCTTACCGGTGATTCTCACAAAAAAATAGAGTGTGTATTGCTTTTCGTATTTATTTGCTTACAGAAAATACAAAAATACAAAAATAGTGTCCTTTTCTGTTAAAATTCTTAATGTACGGAAAACTGTTATTCTTGGAGGAGTTGTTACCGATAGGAGGAGACGGTGTTAGAAAGAGGGTTCAGATTTCAAATCATGCAGGTTATAAGGTGTTTGCTAAAATTTGTGCGTGTTGGTGCTAAATGGAAAATGCTTAATATGTGATACAGTTGAATTATCTCTTGAATAATAATAATTGTTTAACTGTGTTGAAAAATTCTTATGGTTTCTCGAGATGTTTGTTTTATAGTATAGAGATTGAAGCAGTGTGTTGCTGAAAGGTTGCTGTGAAGTGATGAGGAGTTTGTTGCTGCTTGGTAGAATCCTCCTTCTACAATGCAGAATCGATGCTGTGAAGACTTACGTGGACTGCTGAATCAAAACTTGGAAGATTTGGTGATTGGATACATCAGCTTAGGGGCAGTCTGCTGCTGACAGAATTCGTATGGGCTAAGCCCAATTCGGATTGTATAGGTTAGACATTTTGGAGGTTGTGAGAGAGCATTCGAGTTTGAGAGGTTAAGAACAAACAGAAATCGGCTGTTAGGTTCTTGGAGATCTTTGTGATTGTAAAACGTTTCTAAGGGTTTGATAATCACAGAAGATCAGTTTGAAAGTTTGTGTGTTTGTATGTTCGAGTTCTTGTTCATCTACATAATCTTGTTTCTGTGTCCGAAGGTTTATCAAGGGGATTCCGCACTCTTGATAGATTAACAGTCTTGTTACGATCCATACGTGATACAGGGACTTACATAATATTTTATTCATCACCCAAGGGTGGAATACGTCGTTCGAGACAAGAACCAACATGTTACATTGTCTTAAAATAGAAGAAAACAAAAGTACATCACATAATTAAACTAAGTCTAGCTCCATTTTATATCACTAAGGCCCAAGTCCACCCTAGCGTGTCACGATCATCCTATGCATTAGCTCCTGAAACACATGTGAAAATAGGTACGTCAGCATAAAAATGCCTGTGAGTAACATAGGTTTTGTGAAAATAGGATTCATCACTTAGGTTTAAGAAAACGTTTAATGAAAACTTGTCATGAATCTTGTTTAAGTGTTTGCTTATATAAAAATGTTTGAAAAGCGATAACAAATCAGTTAATATGTATGTATATAAAAGAATAGTGTATGGTTAAAAGAATAACCAAGTAAAGATAAGTTGTATAAAACAAATTGTTTAGTAAAACAAAGTCTTGTGAAAAATATGTTATTTGTGTAAAATGTATAAGTCCAAAATTGAATGATTTAAATAACGCTATGACATGTAATACAATACAAGCACTTATATATAGGATGTACCAGCGGCGTATCCACCATGCTTGTATCATGCTATACACATATCGTTACTTAAGTCATTTGAAACACACTACCAATGTATAAAGTCCATGTTTAAACCAACCATCAAATGTTCTCGTCTAAACCATTGTCATATGTTAAAAGTCCAAAATGTAGTCATGTATCTGTAACAAATGTCATGTATGTTATGTAAAATGTGTTCACTTAAACCAAATGTATAAATGTACAAAACAAAGTATTTTGAGTATATCAAAAAGTTATGTTTCGCAAAGTAAAAGCATGTTTTAATGATACAAACATTTATGTGGTAAGTTAACGCATACATTCAAGCCTTGAGACAGACGGATAACCTTAAGTCAAGGTTATCAAAAGAAATGTTTTCGGATTCAGGTATTATGTACACCCAAACAAACCTAGGATGTCAGGAACGGGATTTGTCAAGTCCTATGGTACCATTACTTACTACCGAGCGGCGTAGCTAGTGTTAATGAACATATATAAGTCCCGTTTGCACAAACCAAATGTTATACCAAATGTAAACATGTTATATGAAAACAATGTACTAAGTATGCTAAGTTAACATACAAAGCAGAAAAGTCTTGTAAATCAATGTACTAAGTATGTGAAGTAAACATTCATAGCAAAACAATGTAAAGTAAATCATGTACTATAAGTGTACTAATGAACATAGCAAGTATATGATATGAAAACAGGAAAGCATGAAAGTAACAAGTAGGCACATGTGTTTCACCCCAAAACGTTGGAAAACAGTAAAAGAGGGGTCTATGTACTCACATGAGATTGCTTAGAAGTCCTAGGATAACCACCAAGCAAAGCTAGAAGATCACGGAATCAAACGGCACCTATATAGGTATCTACATTAATAAACGGACCTATCGGAGGATCGGGTAGTACGAGGGTTCGTAAACCAAATAAGTGTGGGAACTTATGTACTATGGTTTAACAAAGCCTACATACTAAAACGAAACCTATCCTAAGTGCTTTTGACCCGTTACGACCCGTTTAGATAGCTTATGCTACTTTAACGCGTCGTTCGCGTAAAACGCGTTCGGAAAGCTTAACTAGTCCTATGACAAGTAAGATATGCCTTAACATGCTTAATATTGTTGCTAAATCAGTTTAGATGTCAAAAATTATGTTACATAGGTTTAAAATGAATTTTGTCGCAAAAAGGGTATTTTGGTAATTTTCCTAAGGCATAAGAACTACTTATCATACAACTACTTAAACGATGTGACCATAAGGTATAACCTCGGAAGGTTATTCCCTATACAACTATGGTTACCTAATATGTTTGGTCGGATCCTAAAGATCAACCAAATGGGTCGGGTTCGTAAGCATAAGCGATTGTTTAGATCGCTTACCTTTACGACCCTAGACAAGCACAATTCTAAAAGCGACGAGCTAAACATGCTAGAACATGTTTAGTAAGGTTAGAAAACAGGTTTGGTATTAAAACAAACGGTTTTAATACCCTAGAGTTGTTTGGTTACAAAATACGCAAGAAAACGTATTTTGGCCGAAACTACGACTCGTCACTGAGCCTAGATAACGTGGTAATCAGTAGGTATAGTCACTAGGGACTATAACCATCGTGATTACGCTCACGTTATGAAGTTCAAACGAACTTCGCGTTGACCATAAACTGGTCAATGCAGAAAGTCAAACACAGTTTGACTTTAACGCTAAAACGAATGGAAAACGCGAAAGAATACTTACAGAAGGTTTCCGCAAGATTGATTTTCCGAGTATTTCTCAGGTATGAAGTGTTAATCACTCCAACTTAGAGAAAATCTCAGAATCAAGTGGGTTTTGAATGAAGTTGGGTGGGGTATTTATAGGCATGGCACAACTGTTAGGATCGTTCATCGGAAAACGTGCTTCGATCTAGGCCGTCCACATGGGCCCATTGTTTTGAAAAACCATTTGAGCCCATAGATTCAATCCCCTGATTTGAAAATACCATTTGCAATGGGTTTTGAAGTGTATAGCAACTGTTAACAGCTATAGAAACGAGTTTCTGCATCTGGAAGGGCCTCGCGTGACGCCAAGGGGCTAGGTGTCACGCTAAGGTCCTTCTGATCAGCAACAGTTTCCAAAGTTTCCATTTCAGTCCCGGTTGTGTATTATGGCCATTTCCGACATGTTTAAGGCTCGTTAAGTCAACTTTAAGGCCCTAAAATGATGCCTAAACATTGTGGACATGAAACATGCTCAAAAATATACCGGATGTCGGTTCGTTTGGTCGTACGATCGCGATGTTCGCTTAATTACGACGGAATGCGCATAAGCGCGAAAGACGGTCCAAATTGCACGAAGAATGGATTTTTCTCATTCCAAACACTAAAACATAATATTTTAATGCTTACATAAATTTTTGGATGTCCGGAAGTATTCAGAACGTAAGTTATGCGCGAAAATGCAAACTTATGCACTTTTTGACGCTTTTAGTCCCTGAATGAGCATAAAGTTTATTTTAGCACACCGAACCCCTCAAAGCCTATTTCTAAAACTATGTAAAGGATATTTAAGGTGTGTTTAACTTATGGCCATGTTCCGGAATGTTCGTTACAGTTCATATTGGCATACTTTCGCAGTTTGTTTAGTCCCTGTAAGCGAATAAACTTGATTTTGCCATACCAAAGCCTTCAAAACTTATTTCTAAGTTATGTAAAGGTTATTTAAGGTATGTTAAGCATAAATTGATGTTCCGGAGTATTTGTCGCGTTAAACTGCTTGCGTTTACGCACCAATTTGCGTATAATTCTCAAGAAAGCGATATAGAGTTTAAAGTTGAATAAAAGTCAAAACATGAAAAACATCAAACATAAACAAACAAACATTGGGATCAAATAGATTTATTTCATTGATAACTGAATTGTTTACAATGATTACAAGCACAGATGTCACACTTAGGATCTGACTAAACACATATTTGTGAGCATAGTTGTATAGGGAATAACCTACTGAGGTTATATCTTATGGTCACTTCATTTGGTTAGTTATTTGATAAGTCATTTATATGCCATTTAAAAATGACCAAAATGCCCTTTTTGAGCATTAATTCATTTTTAGCATATGTAATCAAATTTTTGGCGTCTAAACTGATATAATAACATTTTTAAACATGTTTGGGCATATAGGACTTATCATATGAAAAACATAACCATCCGACCATACTTTTACGCAAACGACACGCTAAAGTAGCGTAAACTACCTTAACGAGTCGTAACGGGTCAAAAGCACTTAGGATTACTTACTAATCAGAATGTTAGGTTCATTAAATCATGCCATATGAGTTCCAGTACTCATTTGATTTATAGAACTTCATTCTATCATATCCGCCGGTTTAGGACCCGACTAATTAACATAGTTATCGATAATAGGTGCCACTTGATTCCTTGATTCCTCGAGCTTTGTAGTTCACTTGATTCAAGGATACTTTGCGATCCCAAGTGAGTACATAATCCCCTCTTTTACTTATTTCAGATATTTTGGGGTGAAACACTTGGGTATATTGTTACTTTCATACATTCATGACATATACATGCTATGTTCATCTAGTACACGTATACTACATGATTTCAACTATGTTTTGCTTCGTATGTTGACTTAGCATGCCTAGCACATTGATTTCAAGGATACTTTTGCTACATATGGTGACTTAGCATATCTAGCACATTGATTTAAATTGCTTTTTGCTTCGTATGTTGACTTAACATGCCTAGGACATTGATTTCAAGGATCCATTTTTCTTCGTATGTTGACTTAGCATATCTAGCACCTTGATTGTGACAACTGTCAAATTTGCATGCATCCGTACATTTAATTAATATTGATTTATGCTTAATGACTGTACTTAATTACAACTGTTAATTATACTACTTTCTGATTTCTGTTACATACATACACATGCATCACATTCATACTGTCAGTCCATTTATTATATACAAACATTAGTGACAAACTTGATGCACAAAGCACAGCTAGCACAGTGAGCGGATAACCCAGAAAACATGCTGACAATGCCAGCACCTAGACAGACAATGTCATTAAGGCCAGTATGAGCCAGAAATAGAATACTACACTAGTAGGGAGTGTAGGGAAGTAAGGATCAAAAAACTGCGTCACTAGGTGATAGTTATAGTGCCGGGAAGTGCCAAAACAAACTTTAAGTGCAGAATTCTGCACTAAATAACAAAAATTCAGTATTTAACAATGCTAGTAAAGTGCAAAAACTTGGTAAAATAGTCCTAGATACTTTCCAAAGTGTTGGGAATTTATTGTGTCACTAAAAGTAACATAAAAGACACTTTAAAGGTTAATTTAGCACTTTAACGGACAACACCAAACCGAACAACCGGACTTTACCCGGAATATAAAAATATTGCCAAACACATTGTTTTTACTTTTGTGAGCTAGTTAGGGTCCCCGAACACCCTAACACACCTTATATTACATAACACACTTTAACATACAAATTTAACCTTTAAATCCTAACTAAATCCTAACCAAACTCGTAACCAAGGATTGAAACCCAACCCTACACCCCCCCCCACTCGACGGTTATAAGGTGTGGGGACACCCTCACTTTCTTTTGATTAATTTAATTGTTAGTGTTGGAAGATTAGGGACATATTATATGTTGGATAAAGAGGAAGATTGGATTATAAATAAACAATTGGGGTTTAACACTTCTCTCATCAAACACCCATCAACCAAACTCTTTCTTCTTCTTCTTCCCTTGAGTTCGGCCGCCACCTATCACCACCATACCACCACCATCAACTTTCCATTCAAGCAATTTCCATACACTCAAAGGTGTCAAAGGACTTGCAAGCAAGCTTGGTGTGTTCGGAAGCTCAAGGACCGCTCTTGTTTTCTTTTATCCACCACTTTTACGCTTTGAAACTTACCTAGCCTTGTGCTAGTAGTAAGTGCTTTAAATCATCTTCTTGTTCTTATTTTTGGTGGTTAATAGTTGAAAGAATGATAAATATTAAGAAACTCCAAAGAACATAATCAAAGTCTATGAACATAAACTAACTAATGATGAAGTAGTGTTAGAATGAGGTTGAAATCATGTTGTTCTTGTGTTGGTATGATTATTGGATGTTGTTTGTTAGTAAAAGTAAGATGGTACATCACCTACACTTGCTAGATCATGTTTAAAGACATGAACTAGCAAGATGTGAAGGTTAAAGATATGAAGGATGATGAAACCATCCATACATAAGCTTTGGACTTGAATAAATGAAAGTTTTCTTGAAAAATAAAGTTATAAACTTGTAGATCTAAAGATCTATGAGCGGTTTTTCGAAAGAACCAAGTGAAAGGAACAAGTTTTGTTAAAACATGGATATTACATGAAATAAACACATTTTTAGTGGGTAAACAAGTGTAGGAACACTTGTGTAGAAAGAAAATTTAACAAAGAAATATTTTTAGAAATATGACTAGATGTTGTGAAAACTCAAACTCTTTAAAAATAAGGTTTTTAAGAAACTAATCACATTTTTAAAGGTAACAATACTTACTAATTGTGCTAGTAAGTTACTACATATTTTTACAAACTTTCAAGTTCATAAGTTTATAGTTCATGTTTATTTTTGTCAAGTTTGGTGATTAAAAATTTTTATATTGTTGATTGTTAATTGTTTGAATGATTTTACAAAAGAAAATGATATGCTAAAAAGCACGGACACCTCCATTTACAAAGTAAACTCTGGCGAAATTTTTCTAGAATTTCAACACTTAGAAAATATTTTTCTAGTAATTGTTTACAAATATATTTCTAACCTTGTTTTCAAAAATAAACTTCGCCATGATTTTATTTCAAAAATTACCAAGTATCGGAGGTTGATTTTCGTAAATAAAACTTAATAAATATATATATAGAATATATATTTTATACTAAAACTCTTGCGTGAATATTTTCTTGTTTTGTAAACTAGTTATATTATTTTTAGGGTAAAAATAATATAACTTATGGTATCACGAGATTACGACTCCAAAATAATACCGAAGCTTTCGCAAAATAAATAATATAAGTTACACAAATATTGTTGCCTTACGACACACTAAAACGTAACTTATGTATACTTCGGAAAATACTCTCATACGTATATTTTCATTAAGTATTATTTTGGAAAATGTATGAGGTAAAATATAATATTTTTGGGAAAAATATATATATTTTGGAATTAAAATGTTTTAGACAAGTGACTAAAATATATTTTCTAAGTGGAACTTAAAATATATTTTCGGAATTATAAAGCATACATGTATAAATACCCCATCCTTGGGAAGGAAATACGAAGTTAAAATACTTGAGAAGTAGGAATACGAAATATTGATTAACGACTATTCCAAACATTAACTCTAATTTAAAGTTAAAATAATTATTTTAACTAATAATTATAACTTGGAATAATTGTGAAAACACAAGAAACGTAACTCAAAAACCTTCAAACTAAGAAAAGGCACGGCCCGTTCGTCTAATAGACGTTAGTACATTGTAGGTAGTCGTGTTGGTTGAGGAGACTTGGGTTACACATACTGAAGACGCAATACAGTGAGTTCATGTCCCCCTTTTCTCTTTACAGTTTTCAGCTTTAAACTTCGGGGGTGAAATACATGCAACAATTATTACAAACAATTACTAACATGGTATGGTTAGCGTAGGGAGGGTTTTTACTACTTAGATCATGGGAGTGGGTAGGTAGAACTTAAGGCCATTAGTCCTCGTTGTAGGACCGAGGGACATGAGTGATAGATCTATTCGGGTGTAGCGAGCCCCACTCCTGAGTCCGCCGAGTGGACCATGAGGTGACTATGTGCCGGACGCACAAATCTGCTAGGTTTGATTCTTCCTGCATCACTTCACACATATCAATGGCTTTGCAAACCATTGGTGATCTTTTTTTCCTTATTGCTACATACCAGGGGCTTACATACATACTTACAACATTTTTCAAAGGCTTATACATACACACAAACAAACACATGAACTCGCTCAACTTTTGTTGATGTTTTTCAAACTACATGTATTTCAGGAAATTTTAGATGGATCTGGCAGGCGTTGGAAATTTTTATGTTGCGTTAACAATAAAGATGTCATCCATGGTCTTTGAGTTTGGACGGTGTGTCTTATTCCTGGACGAGACATGTTTTCCAAACCTTGGTATTATTCAATACTTTTTGACGAGTCTTTAATGAACTCATAAACATTTTGTGCGATTTGTAAAACTAGAATTTGTAGTCTACCTTTTAAAACGATGTTGTTATGTTTTAAACTTATTTAATGGATGACAATACTATGGTTTTATCATATAGTCGATGTTATGATTGAATGCAATGATATTAAGAAAGTCACACCATAATCACGCTTCCGCAAAAGTCAGGGTGTGACAGCTTGGTATCAAAGCCTCGATCATAGCGAACTAGGCCTCCTTCTCGAGTCTAGACTATGATCATCAGGGCTCTCATGAAAATATTTTCAAACCTTTTTACATTGCATACACTAAACGTCCAGATCCAGGGTACAAAACATTTTTACAAACAAAACAAAACATTTTTGTGACATCTGTGCTTGTAATTATTGTAAACAGTTCAATTATCAATGAAATAAAGTTATTTGATCCCTATGTTTGTTTGTTTATGTTTGATGTTTTTCATGTTTTGACTTTTATTCGATTTCAAACTCTATATCGCTTTCTAGAGAATTATACGCAAACTAGTGCGTAAACGTAATCAGTTAAACACGACAAGTACTCCGAAACATCAATATACGCTTAACATACCTTAAATAACCTATACATAGCTGAGAAATAAGTTTTGAAGGCTTTGGTATGGCAAAATCCAGTTATTTCGCTTACAGGGACTAAAATTGACAAACTGCGAAAGTATGCCGATTTAAACTGTAACGAACATTCCGGAACATGATCATAAGTTAAACACACCTTAAATATCCTTTACATAACTTAGAAATAGGCTTTGAGGGGTTCGGTGTGCTAAAATAAACTTTTGGGTCATTCAGGGACTAAAAGCGTCAAAAAGTGCATAAGTTTGCATTTTCGCGCATAACTTACGTTCTGAATACTTCCGGACATCCAAAAATTTATGTGATCATTAAAATATTATGTTTTAGTGATTAGCTTGTCAAAATCCATTCGTCGCGCAATTCGGACCGTTTTTGCGTCCGTTACGACTTCCGTCGTAATTAACCGAACAACGCAATCGTACGGCCAAACGAACCGACATCCGGCATATTTTTGAGCATGTTTCAAGTTCCCTATACTTTAACTTCATTTTAGAGCCTTAAAATGGGTTTAACGGGTGTTTGAAGTGCCAAAACTCGACCATGCGCGCACAGGGGCCAAACCTGTCAAAATGAAAACATAGCTGGTCTGCAGGTCCCTTACGGACCGTATGGGGTTGCTTACGGTCCGTAAGCCCCTCCCAGATCAGCAGAAATGCTTTCCAGCTATTCCCAGCTGTTACACACTTATGCACATGGTTTCTCCTAAACTATGGGCTGGTTTTGGGTGCCAATGGTTTTGTAAATCAGTGGGTACGAGGTGTAAGGCTCAGATCGAAGCTCGTTTTCCAAGAAACGATCCTAACGGTTGTGCTTCACCTATAAATACCCAACCCCAACTTCATTCAAACCCACTTGATTCTGAGATTTTCTCTAAGTTGGAGTTATAAACACTTCATACCTGAGAAATACTCGGAAATCAATCTTGCGGGGACCTTCTGTAAGTATTCTTTCGCGTTTTTCGTTCGTTTTAGCGTTAAAGTCAAACTGCGTTTGACTTTCTGCATTGACCAGTTTATGGTCAACGCGAAGTTCGTTTGAACTTCATAACGTGAGCGTAATCACGATGGTTATAGTCCCTAGTGACTATACCTACTGGTTACCACGTTATCTAGGCTTAGTGACGAGTCGTAGTTTCGGCCAAAATGCGTTTTCTCGCGTATTTTGTAACCAAACTACTCTAGGGCATTAAAACCGTTTGTTTTAATACCAAACCTGTTTTCTAACTTCACTAAACATGTTCTAGCATGTTTAGCTCGTCGCTACTAGTTTTGTGCTTGTCTAAGGGTCGTAAGGTAAGCGATCTAGTCAATCGCTTATGCTTACGAACCCGACCCATTTGGTCAATCATTAGGATCCGACCAAATACTTTAGGCGACCATAGTTGTATAGGGAATAATCTTCCGAGGTTATACCTTATGGTCACATCGTTTAACTAGTTGTATGATAGGTAATGTTTGTGCCTTAGGTAAATTACCAAAATACCCTTTTTACGCCAAAATTCATTTTAAGCCTATATAACACAATCTTTGGTATCTAAACTGATTTAGCAACTATATTAAACATGTTAAGGCATATCTTACTTGTCATAGGGCTAGTTAGGCATTCCGAACGCGTTCTACGCGAACGACGCGTTAAAGTAGCATAAGCTACCTAAGCGGGTCGTAACGGGTCAAAAGCACTTAGGATAAGTTTCGTTTTAGTACGTAGGCTTTGTCAGACCATATTACATAAGTTCCCACACTTATTTGGTTTACAAAACCTGGTACTACCCAATCCTCCGATAGGTTTGTTTATTAATGTAGATACCTATATAGGTGCCGTTTGATTCCGTGATCTTCTAGCATTGCTTGGTGGTTATCCTACGACTTCTAAGCAATCTCAAGTGAGTACATTGACCCCTCTTTTACTGTTTTCTAAACATTTTGGGGTGAAACAAATGTGCCTACTTGTTACTTTCATGCTTTCATGTTTTCGCATTATATACTTGCTATGTTCATTAGTACATTGTTTTACATGACATTTTCATGCTATGTATGTTCATCATACTTAGTACACTTGTTTTACATGACATTTTCATGCTATGTATGTTCATCATACTTAGTACATATGATTTATCATTTTCATGCTATGTATGTTCATCATACTTAGTACATTTGTTTTACATGATATTTCACGCTATGTGTGTACCTTTGATTACATACTTAGTGCATTGTTTTCACATGTTTATATTTTGGGTATGACATTTGGTTTGTTTAAGTGGGACCATATACATTCATTAACTTTGATCACGCCGCTCGTTAGTAGGTAGTGGTACCATAGGAATTGACAACTCCCGTTCCTGACATCCTGGGTATGTTTGGATGAAAGGAATGACCGAAATCGATTTAAACATAAAAACCGATAGACCTTTAATTTGTTTAAAGGTTTATCACCACAGTCACAAGGCTTGAATGTATGCATTTTCACAATACCGCATAAATGTTTGTATTCAGTATAGCATGCATCTCCACAAAACATAACGTTGATTTAAACTGAGTTTTACTTCAATACTTTGTTTTGTGCATTTTTCACCTATGGTTTAGTTGATACATATTTCACTTACCATACATGACATTTTGTTTACACATGACATGATTGACATTGACATAGACATTTTGACATTGTTACACACATTACATGATTTACACTTGACGTTAGACATGGTTTTTCGCATAAACATTTTAACATTTGGTTAAACATAAACATGTTTACATTGGTGGTTTGTTTGGGTAAGTGATTTAAGTAACGAGGCGTGTGTAATATGATACAAACATGGTGGATATGCCGCTGGTACTTCCTATATATAAGTGTTTGTATGATATTACACATCGCAGCATTGTTTAAATCATTTCAGTTTAGCTATATAACATATTTTTCACAATACATTGTTTTACAAACAACTTGTTTTATACAACTTATTTTACCTGGTTATTCATTTAACCATACACTATTCTTTCGAAATACATATCTACCATCATTTTTCAAATGATTTACAAACAATACAATCAACAAGGTTCATGACTACATTTCATTAAACATTTTTTTCAAAAAACCTAAGTCATGGATCCTATTTTCACAAAACCTATGTATCTCACAGGCATTTTTATGCTGATGTACCTATTTTCACATGTGTTTCAGGAGCAAATGCATAGGATGATCGTGATACACTAGGGTGGACTTGGGCCTTAGTGACGATAAAATGGATCTAGACTAGTTAAAACATGTTATGTACTTTGTTTCTTTTTATTTTAAAGACAATGTAACTTGTGGGTTCTCGTTTGAAACAATGTATTCCACCCTTGGGTGATGAATAAAATATTATTTAAATTACCTTGGTTGTGGAACAATAATTCTGTTACAACACTCCCCGACGTTTCCGCCACGATTTGATGTTTTACGTGGTCGGGGTGTGACAGAAGAGTTGGTATCAGAGCCAATGGTTATAGGGAATTAGGTTATTAGTAATGCTTTGACCTAGACTATAACCTTTCTAGGACCCCAACACAAGTTGTCTTGTGTTTAGATTTTAAAACATGCACTTCACCTATCCTTAGGTGATCACCAAAACAAGAACCCAGTTTTCTAAAACGATTTTTGAAAAACAATCTTCTGTTTTCAAATGATTTATTATATGGTTTTGAACCCTTTTTGGTTTTTCAATTTGATTTTGAAACTTTAACATTTGTTTTTTTTATTCTTTTGGCCTTGTGCCTTCCAAGTTTTCAAAATCTCGTCAAAGTTTTGGGTTCTAAATAGTGTGAACACGTGCAAACTGGAAGGGTGAATGCCTGTACCCTGGATTTTCTGTCAAAGGCTAGAGTGTTCGTACAAATCCACATAATCGGACCAGTCACTCTTACCTGGGAACTCCTGGGGTGAGTGTTCACTTATAGGCGAGCATGTCTTCGCTAAGCATTATTTATGAGCCCATTTACTTTGATTAGTCACTGTGTGTCATTTGTTTGCTTTGTGATACGGACAAATGACCACCATCCTTGCTTTGTTGATTTTGTTTCGTCTCGTTCTTTTCATCTAATCACTCATTTCCTCTCATGTTTTCCTCTCTTTTTAGCATGCCTCCTCGACGCGAAAATCAGCTACCCAATGCCGAACTGGCAGAAATCATCGCACAGCATATGGCTGCTGCGTTCCCGAATCTTATTGCTCAGTTTAACCAAGCCAACATCAATCAGAACGCTCCTTGTAACTTCAAGAGCTTCAATTCGGCTAAACCACCTCAAGTTCAGTGGTACTGATGGGGAAACTGGGCTCCTTCAATGGTTTGAGAGCATTGAGAATACTTTCCGTCATTTTCAGTGTCCTGATAATCGCAAAGTTGAGTTTGCTTCAAGTGTTTTTCAGAAGAGGGCGTTAACATGGTGGAACGGGGTTATGAGAGATCGAGGTGCTGAAGTCGCTTTAGCGCAAACATGGGCTGAATTGAGGACTCTCATGATGAGTGAGTTTTGTCCTCGTCATGAGCTACGAAAGTTGGAAAGGGAGTTTGACGATCTGAAACAGGTTAGTGGTGAGCACCGGGCGTATACTGATAGATATGAAGAGTTGAGTTTCTTATGCCCAACAATGGTCACCCCACTTGACAAGGCTATCGAAAGATACATCAATGGTCTACCTGACTCTGTGCAAGACATCGTTACTGGTAGTAAACCTACCACTGTTCGTCGGGCAATCGAACTATCTGCAACGTTGACAGAATCACAGATCAGAAAGGGTAAATTGCATAGGAAGGGTGACAAGGGCAAGAATCAGGCGTCTGACAAAGGGGATAGCAAGAAAGGTAAGAAGGGGAAGGATTCTGGCTCATCAAAGGGCTCCAGGAAGCGAAAGGCTTCCAAAAATTTTGCCATCACTGCCCAACAGAACCAAGCGACTCCCAATCAGCCAGCGCAGCCTCCCGCAAAGAAGCGGTATGAAGGGAATGCACCTTTGTGCAATAGGTGCAATAGTCACCATCAACAGCAACTCCCGTGTCGTTTCTGTACCAACTGTGGAAAATCGGGTCATCTTGCAGAGGTTTGTCGTTCTGCTAGAAATCCAGCCCAACAGGAAGCTTAACTACCTGTTCAACAGCAAGCACAAGCTGCACGACCTCACTATCCTCCTGGCTCGTGCTTTAATTGCGGAGACCTGACCCATTATCGAAACAAGTGTCCAAGACTGGTTAATGCAAATCCAGTTCAGGCTCAGGCTCGTGGACGAGCTTTTAATATGAATGCTGTTGAGGCGCAAGCAGACAACGAGGTGGTGAACGATACGTTCTTAGTTAATAATCAACCTGCATCTGTTCTTTTTGATTCAGGGGCCGATAAGAGTTTTGTGTCGTTATCTTTTGAGCCCTTGCTTCGCGTGTCTAGAACGAAACTAGGTAAGCCTTTGACAGTCGAAGTTGCGAATGGCGAACCCATTGTTCTTGATTCTGTTCTTTGCAACTGCCAGTTGAACCTTAACGACCATCTTTTTCCTATCGACCTCACGCCTATGCAACTTGGGAGCTTCGACATTATTGTTGGTATGGATTGGTTAGCCAAGCATCGCGCAGAGGTAGTTTGTTTTGAGAAGATCGTTCGTGTGCCGCTTTCGTCAGGTGAGGTACTACAGGTTCGTGGTGAAAAACCTGCTAGTAGCCTCAAGCTTATGTCTTGTTTTCAAGCTCGGAAATATCTGCGAAAGAACTATGTGGCCTTCCTGGCACATATTACGGCAGATAAAGACCAAGGTAAGTCTATTCAAGATATCCCTGTTGTTCGGGATTATCCGGAGCTGTTTCCTGAAGAGTTACCTGGTCTACCCCCAGCACGCCAAGTCGAGTTCCGTATTGATCTTGTACCTGGTGCAAATCCTATTGCCAGAGCTCCATATCGTCTTGCACCGTCTGAGATGCAAGAGTTGTCTAAGCAGCTTCAGGAGCTTTCTGACAAAGGTTTTATTCGTCCTAGCTTTTCACCTTGGGGTGCTCCCGTCCTTTTTGTCAAGAAGAAGGATGGATCCTTCAGAATGTGTATTGATTATCGTGAGCTGAATAAGCTTACCATCAAAAATCGATATCCCCTACCTCGCATTGATGATCTCTTTGACCAGTTACATGGTGCTACTTGCTTCTCGAAGATTGACCTTCGTTCTGGGTATCATCAACTTCGTGTGCATGAAGAGGATATTCCCAAGACAGCATTCCGCACTCGATATGGGCATTATGAGTTCACAGTCATGCTATTTGGTTTGACCAATGCTCCTGCTGTTTTCATGGACTTAATGAATAGGGTTTGTAAGCCTTATTTGGATAAGTTCATCATCGTTTTTATTGATGACATCTTGATTTATTCTAAGACGCGAGCTGATCACGAGCGCCATCTTCGTCTTACTCTGGAACTCCTAAAGAAAGAGCAACTTTTTGCCAAGTTCTCCAAGTGTGAATTTTGGCTTAAGGAAGTTCAATTTTTGGGACATATTGTCAACGAACAAGGTATACATGTAGATCCCTCCAAGATCAGTGCGATTAAGGATTGGGATACGCCAACTACTCCTACTGAGGTTCGTTCTTTTCTTGGTCTTGCGGGTTATTACCGCCGCTTCATCAAGAACTTCTCAAAGATTGCAGTTCCTCTGACTGCTCTAACTCAGAAGAACAAACCCTTTGAATGGGGTTCTAAGCAAGAAGAAGCATTTCAGGCCTTGAAGCAGAAGCTTTGTGATGCACCTATTCTAACTTTGCCTGAAGGCAATGATGATTTTGTTGTCTACTGTGATGAATCGAAATTGGGTCTTGGCTGTGTTCTGATGCAAAGGAATAAAGTCATAGCCTACGCATCAAGACAATTGAAGGTACATGAGAGAAACTACACCACTCATGATCTTGAGTTGGGTGCAGTCTTCTTCGCTCTCAAAATCTGGAGACATTATTTGTACGGTACAAAATGCGTTCACTGACCACAAAAGTCTTCAGCATATCTTCAATCAGAAAGAACTCAACATGAGGCAAAGACGTTGGGTCGAACTCCTAAACGACTATGATTGCGAAATTGGCTACCATCCTGGTAAAGCGAATGTTGTGGCTGACGCACTAAGTCGTAAGGAACGTACTATGCTTCATTGTGTTCGTGTTCAATCTGCTGTTCAAGCCCGATCTGATATCCAAGCACGCATTACTCAGGCTCAACAGGCTTGTGTTTCACAAGACTTGATGGGTAAGGAATTACCCTATCACATTAAGCCTGATCTTGTGCTGAAGGAAGATGGATCATATTATTTCATGGACCGTTTGTGGGTCCCAAGCCAAGATGATCTTCGCACTTTGCTTATGGATGAAGCCCATAAATCTCGTTATTCTATTCATCCTGGCTCAGACAAAATGTATAAGGATCTTCGTACTCAGTATTGGTGGCCTGGTATGAAGAAAGACATTGCCTTGTACGTTTCAAAATGCCTTACTTGTCTCAAGGTTAAGGCTGAACACCAGCATCCTTATGGTCTTTTGGAGCAACCTGAGATCCCAGTTTGGAAATGGGAAAACATTGCTATGGATCTCATTACCAAACTCCCGCGCACTAAGAAAGGTCATGATGCCATCTGGGTAGTTGTTGATCGTCTTACAAAGTCAGCGCATTTCCTGCCGATCCGTGAGAATCTTTCTGCTGAAGATCTGGCTAAAATCTATGTGGATGAAATCGTATCTCGACATGGTGTTCCCCTGAACATTATTTCTGATAGAGATGCTCGTTTCTCTTCTCGTTTTTGGAGAACCATGCAATCTGCTATGGGGACCCAACTCAATCTAAGCACAGCATATCATCCACAAACAGATGGCCAAACTGAAAGAACAATCCAGACTCTGGAGGATATGCTTAGAGCTTGTGTGATCGATTTTGGTGGTAGTTGGGATTCACATCTTCCATTGATTGAATTCTCCTACAACAACAGTTATCACTCCAGCATCAATATGGCTCCTTTCGAGGCTCTCTATGGTCGAAAATGTCGTTCACCTGTCTGCTGGAATGAAATAGGTGAGGCTCAGCTTACTGGACCTGACCTCATTCTAAAGACAACTGACAAGGTTAAGAAAGTTCGTGATAACTTACAGGCAGCTCGAAGCCGTCAAAAGAGTTACGCGGACTAACGACGCAAGCCCTTAGAATTCCAAGTCGGTGATCGTGTATTACTTAAGGTCTCACCTTGGAAAGGTGTGATCAGATTTGGAAAGAAAGGAAAACGTGCACCTAGATACGTTGGACCATTCAAGATTGTCGAATGAATCGGTAAGGTAGCCTACAGACTTGCATTACCTCCCGAACTTGGAAATGTTCATCCAACCTTCCACGTATCCAATCTCAAAAAGTGTTTAGTTGATGAGAACCTCCACATACCACTTGACGAAATCCGTGTCGATAAAACACTTCATTTTGTTGAGAAACCTGTGGAAATTATGGATCGTGAAGTCAAATGGCTTAAACGCAAGCGCATTCCGTTGGTTAAAGTTCGCTGGGAATCTAAACGTGGACCTGAGTTTACTTGGGAACGTGAAGATCAAATAAAGGCGAAATATCCACATCTTTTCCCACGAGTTTCCTCTAAACGAATTTCGAGACGAAATTCCCACAAGTAGGGGAGACTGTGACATCTGTGCTTGTAATTATTGTAAACAGTTCAATTATCAATGAAATAAAGTTATTTGATCCCTATGTTTGTTTGTTTATGTTTGATGTTTTTCATGTTTTGACTTTTATTCGATTTCAAACTCTATATCGCTTTCTGGAGAATTATACGCAAACTGGTGCGTAAACGTAATCAGTTAAACACGACAAATACTCCGGAACATCAATATATGCTTAACATACCTTAAATAACCTTTACATAACTTAGAAATAAGTTTTGAAGGCTTTGGTATGGCAAAATCCAGTTATTTCGCTTACAGGGACTAAAATTGACAAACTGCGAAAGTATGCCGATTTAAACAGTAACGAACATTCCGGAACATGATCATAAGTTAAACACACCTTAAATATCCTTTACATAGCTTAGAAATAGGCTTTGAGGGGTTCGGTGTGCTTAAATAAACTTTCGGGTCATTCAGGGACTAAAAGCGTCAAAAAGTGCATAAGTTTGAATTTTCGCGCATAACTTACGTTCTGAATACTTCCGGACATCCAAAAATTTATGTAATCATTAAAATATTATGTTTTAGTGATTAGCTTGTCAAAAATCCATTCGTCGCACAATTCGGACCGTTTTTGCGTCCGTTACGACTTCCGTCGTAATTAACCGAACAACGCAATCGTACGGCCAAACGAACCGACATCCGGCATATTTTTGAGCATGTTTCAAGTTCCCTATACTTTAACTTCATTTTAGAGCCTTAAAATGGGTTTAACGGGTGTTTGAAGTGCCAAAACTCGACCATGCGCGCACAGGGGCCAAAACTGTCAAAATGAAAACATAGCTGGTCTGCAGGTCCCTTACGGACCGTATGGGGTTGCTTACGGTCCGTAAGCCCCTCCCAGATCAGCAGAAATGCTTTCCAGCTATTCCCAGCTGTTACACACTTATGCACATGGTTTCTCCTAAACTATGGGCTGGTTTTGGGTGCCAATGGTTTTGTAAATCAGTGGGTACGAGGTGTAAGGCTCAGATCGAAGCTCGTTTTCCAAGAAACGATCCTAACGGTTGTGCTTCACCTATAAATACCCAACCCCAACTTCATTCAAACCCACTTGATTCTGAGATTTTCTCTAAGTTGGAGTTATAAACACTTCATACCTGAGAAATACTCGGAAATCAATCTTGCGGGGACCTTCTGTAAGTATTCTTTCGCGTTTTTCGTTCGTTTTAGCGTTAAAGTCAAACTGCGTTTGACTTTCTGCATTGACCAGTTTATGGTCAACGCGAAGTTCGTTTGAACTTCATAACGTGAGCGTAATCACGATGGTTATAGTCCCTAGTGACTATACCTACTGATTACCACGTTATCTAGGCTCAGTGACGAGTCGTAGTTTCGGCCAAAATGCGTTTTCTCGCGTATTTTGTAACCAAACTACTCTAGGGCATTAAAACCGTTTGTTTTAATACCAAACCTGTTTTCTAACACACTAAACATGTTCTAGCATGTTTAGCTCGTCGCTACTAGTTTTGTGCTTGTCTAAGGGTCGTAAGGTAAGCGATCTAATCAATCGCTTATGCTTACGAACCCGACCCATTTGGTCAATCATTAGGATCCGACCAAACACTTTAGGCGACCATAGTTGTATAGGGAATAACCTTCCGAGGTTATACCTTATGGTCACATCGTTTAACTAGTTGTATGATAGGTAATGTTTGTGCCTTAGGTAAATTACCAAAATACCCTTTTTACGCCAAAATTCATTTTAAGCCTATATAACACAATCTTTGGTATCTAAACTGATTTAGCAACTATATTAAACATGTTAAGGCATATCTTACTTGTCATAGGGCTAGTTAGGCATTCCGAACGCGTTCTACGCGAACGACGCGTTAAAGTAGCATAAGCTACCTAAGCGGGTCGTAACGGGTCAAAAGCACTTAGGATAAGTTTCGTTTTAGTACGTAGGCTTTGTCAGACCATATTACATAAGTTCCCACACTTATTTGGTTTACAAAATCTCGTACTACCCGATCCTCCGGTAGGTCCGTTTATTAATGTAGATACCTATATAGGTGCCGTTTGATTCCGTGATCTTCTAGCATTGCTTGGTGGTTATCCTACGACTTCTAAGCAATCTCAAGTAAGTACATTGACCCCTCTTTTACTGTTTTCTAAACATTTTGGGGTGAAACACATGTGCCTACTTGTTACTTTCATGCTTTCATGTTTTCGCATTATATACTTGCAATGTTCATTAGTACATTGTTTTACATGACATTTTCATGCTATGTATGTTCATCATACTTAGTACACTTGTTTTACATGACATTTTCATGCTATGTATGTTCATCATACTTAGTACATATGTGTAACACCTCGGAAATTTACGTCCAATAATGCATTGACACGTGGCATAGGCTTTGGATATGTGAAAACATACTTTAGAGGGACTAAAGTTGACAAACAGTGAAACTATGGAAATATAAGGGTCCAAAGTGTCAACAATGGAAAGACAGGCTCTACAATAACCCTACTTGATGTTTATAATCTCAAACGGATAAATCATGGATCATACGAAGCGGAAAATGTAAGAAAGTGAGGAATTACAAACTACAGGGGCTAAACGTGTCAACATGTTGAATTTATACCTCTGAGTGATCTTTTGGCAAACCCGAAGCCTTGTAATGATAAAATATACTCACTAGAATATGTGGTAAAAATTTCATGAAGTTTCGTTATCGTATGAGAAAGTTATGATCAAAACCGTGCACGAAGGGTTAAATGCGTCAACGTTGAATTCCATGACTTTTCGGGTGAGCACAAAGTTAACCAAGGACTTTACCATGTTTCTAAATGTCCCAAGGTCCTTAAAAATCATATTTGAAGGTCTAATGTGCAAGATAAATAGCCAAAACCACGTAACAAAGGACCAAGGACCAAAACGCAAACATTAAAAAGGTTTTTGGTGGATCAGAAGGCCCAGGCGGCCCGCCTGGAACCCTTACGCGGGCCGCGTGACCTGCCCAGCGACAGAAAACAGCCAGCTGCCAGTTTCAGGTCTGATTTCGAGTTGTTTACAGCTTTTGTCCACTCCAGAGCCTCACCAATGAGATTACATGCATTTAGGGGCACTTGTAACCATCTTACAACACCCCTAGACTTCTGTGGCATCCTTTAATGAGATCAAATTCTGCTTATAAGGGTCTTGAAGCTTACAACGTTCAACACTTGCATTTAAAAAAATTCACAAGACCATCTCTGGAGCTTTCTGGACATCAAGGCATCTTCCTAGTGATCTCTAAGCTTATTTAGGACCATTGTAAGTGTTCATAACTCTTTCAAATTCGTTCTAGCTTAGTTTATTAACCGAAAGTCAATCCGTCGTAAATTTAGTTTGACTTTACGATTAAACAAAAATGGCTCAGTCATTTCTCGAATTGAAAGTACCTACAAGTTGGTATTTATGTAGGTAACAAACCCTCAAAAGGGTATTTTCAGATTCTCACTCTAAGCTTGATGATTGTCGAGTCAAAGCTTTTCTTAAAAAGTCAACAGGGTGTGTTTTTGCAAAATTTAGCATAAATAGCAATGTAGGTCACATGCAATCTGTTTGATCATCAAAATAACTTTGTAATTAATGTAAGAACATGTTTCATCATGATCAACTCGACAATTTTCAGTTTAAACCCGGATCGAAACCGAAAGTCTCATAAAATGACTTTTTCGTTGACTCTCAATTCGGATCCGTGCATGCATGTTTGAGATCTGCCTTAGAGCTTATTTTGAACTATTTTTATATATGTACAACTCTCTGGGTTTTTACAAACTTGGTTCAACACTTAACCGATTCATATGCATGTTACCGATTTATGCTTAAATATGACTATTTTGCCCTTTTTACTATAAAACGTGATTTTTGAAAAGTGAAAGAGTAGAAACGTTTGTTACTGATATATAAGCATGCACTTAAAATTTGATATCAGTTGGAGGTCTAGATTAAGAGTTATGCTCAAAATCGTAATTTGAAAGCTTTATGTTAAGTAAACGGCGTAATTAGCGTATAGCCTATTTAAACCCACTTTTTGACACCAAACTTTTTACCAACTGATGTCATATAATATTTTGGGATTTTTGATGATTTTTATTTAATTTTTGGCTGAGCATAACATAGGTCTCTAAGTTAATTCGGTTAATACCGATTTTGCCCTTTTTGGCCATAAAATGAATTCTACAAATCCTTTTGACCCCAAACCTTTTCCACTGATTTCATTTGTTAAATAAATTATTTAGAGCATTCTGGAAATATAAAAATATCAGCTTTCTTTTGAAAATCCGGAAACGACTCTAAATCGCCTATTTAAGTGTTTTTAACGCCTAGTATGCACTATAACCATATTAAACATATAAGGTTGATACCTACTGATATTCTTAGTATATTTTTATAAAATAACAGTAAGTATAAGTTTTTGAACTCAGGTTTCCAGTTTTGACCCTTTTAGCCCTTGTGAAATTACCAAAATACCCCTAAGGTGCATAGTTTGATTTTAAATGATAAGTTTCATATATGGGTCAAACCCTACTGTTATAATATGTTAAATTAAGTATTTTTACTGTATGAATCAGACCTACAACTCAGATTACAAATTTAACTCTTTTATAATCTTTTAAATGACCAAAATGCCCTTATAAGGCATAAGTTGAGTTTAAATTCATTCGGGGCATAATAGAACATAACTTACTGATATTATGACATATTTAGAGCATATTATCTCAGGGAACTTGCATATGACTCTTATGGTTACCCGTAACCCTCTTTTAGCGTTCGGTTCGGTTTAGGTAACTAGTTTGCATAAATTGACCAAAACGGGTCAAACATTATCATTTTGTCTCAAAATCCAGAATGTATTTAGCATACCCATATTATACAAGTATCCAAACTTTTCGGGTCTAAATCACGTTCTATCCGGTCTTCGCTTAATCGTGCGTTTGAACCGTATCATCCTTTAAACTAACCGGTCTAAGCTTAGGCTTAAATAAAGATCCGTTAGGAATCTAATAGGTTATATAAACCTTTGTTCCAGAATAGAAGAACCAGTAAAAGCTACCTTCACTTGCTAGTTGTGATTTATACTTACCAAGGTAAATACTTTTAACTTATTTTCCCTATACGGGCTTGGGTTACGGTATATAGAATACCGCTTGATCGAGCATCAAATCTTACATCCTTGGGTGGTTAATTGAATAATTTGATCGGCTCGTTTAAACAGTCTTGTTTACTTTAAGCCTTTGGGGGATTAATGACCATGTCCCGGATATCCTTGGCATCATCTTACGAGATGGCCACGACCAGAGCACGAGGTGTAGGCGTACACCTGTCAGTGTATAACTCATTATTGTGGTGTGTCTATTGATCTTTAACCCGGACAAGATCCGGGCTACTGAACGCACAAGTAACATGTAATTCGTTCACATGATTATATAAATAATTATTCCAAGTTATAAAAATGTTTTGTGCCTTGAGCATTCAAATCAATTTTTAACCTTTTCAAAACGAGTCAGTTAAATTGTATTTACCAGTGTAAACTGACGTATTTTCCCAAAAGGTTAAGTGCAGGTACTACACATAATAGGCTGGCTGTCTTCTAGAGCGTCCACGATAAGTCTCGCAAGCTTGGATGACAATAAATCTGTTGAACAATATCTTATTTTATTTTGATCCGCCTGTAGATCCGTTTCAACTATTAGTGATATTTGATATTACACTCTATTAAAGTTGAAATGAATCACTATACTCCCCACTGGGCCCACCGATGATACGTGGATATTAGGGGTGTGACAGTTTGGTATCAGAGCCAACTCTGAGTGAATTAAACACTGGCCTTTTGTGTTTAATCTCAGTTACACAATTGCACATTCCTCGATTCTCGAGTCTAGACAAAGAACTTAGGAAATGTCCAAAAATTTTTTATTTTCTAACTTTGTCTTATATATATTTTGTTGTGTCACTTGTTTGATTTTTGACAGGTTCACAAAATACCGCCACGTATGAGAGGAAGAGGAAGGGGACAAGGAGCATATGCAGCCCCAAACGACCATGAAGCCGGACCTTCGCACAGGCGAACACCTTCAGGCTCCCAAAACACAGATGCTCAAAATCTGTGGAGGTCTTTTACTGAACCCGCAAGGCACTCGGTTTCACTGAGTACCTCACCTTCTATCCCACACTCCTTTGGGCCTCAATCAGAAAATGAGCCCCACAACTCTCACCAGTCCTATATTCCTCTCCAAGGACACCAATCACCCTTTAACCAACCATCACCTGTTTTCCAAGGCCTGTACAACCCTGCTGACTACCTTGATGTGCCTATGGGTTTTAACCCACTCGGACCAGAAGACCATTTTCCTGGTGACAATGCAATGGATGTCGATGAAGATACCGATCCCTCAATGCCACCATCTGGAACTCCGAACCACCCTATCGAGATTTCTGATGGGTCACCTTTTGTGGGATCACCATACAATGGTCCCGACAGCTTTGCGGAGAGATTCAGGCAGCATGACTGGGTATTTACCCCTAGTTACCATAACTCTCCCCTGCACCAGCCACAACACAGCTCTCCCTTGCACCCCCAGCAACAGCAGCCACAGCAGCAGCAGAATCCTTCTGAGGATTCCCGACTTGTCGCGGTCACTCCACCGCCGCCACCACCTCCGGTGTTGCCTCCTCCGCCTCCGAGGCGAAGACGAATGAACGCACCGTTTTTTCACACGAGGGGGAGTACGCATCAGCACACCTCCACATTCAGGTGGCAGCTGGTACTCGCCACTTCACGAAGAACCAGAGATGGGAAATCTTCACATCCCGTCTCAGAAGTAACTTCTGCACCAATCGCGCCACCACCACCACAGGACTTCGGGAACCCAATCCCTGCTTATACTAGCGCGGCAGCATATAATCCCTTCGAGCAGACATTTCCCTCAGGTTATAACTTTACAGAGGATCCCTACTGGGTAGCTGCAAACTACAACTCTCTCAATCCGGAAGGTACCTTTGGAGGTCCCTGGGCTACGGGACAAACGACCTATGGATACCCATCATATGGATATCAGCAGCCGCAGCCTCCTCAACCACCGCATTATCCGCTACCACCGCCGGCACCGATGATGTCACCGCCACAAGTTCAAGAAATCCTTCAAGGGATAAATGATGTGCGCCGAGAGATGCGGCATGAATTACGGGAAGATCGTCGGCATAATCGTGGGATGTTTAAGAAGATGGTGGATTTAATCAAGGGAAAAAGCAAGAAGGACTACTAAATCCTTTGTTTGCTAGTTATTTAATCATGTCCCTACGAGGACATTTATTTCTGTACTCTGCCCCTGCGTGGGCATATTTTATTCCTTTCTGTTCTACCCCTGCGTGGGTTTGTTTGTTTCTGTTTGACCCCTGCGTGGGTTTGTTTGTTAGTTTAGCCCCTGCGTGGGTATGTTATTTGTGTAAAAGTCTCGTTTAGGGCAAACTCTTGTTAGTTAACTTTATTTGGAATGGTTAATTTAAGTTTTTCATTTTTAAATTATGCATGAATATAATATATGAATAAATGAAAAATAGCAATTATTATTTGAATTTACCATTTTAATAATAAGAATCTTAAAAAGGTAAAACCTAGCTTGAATGTCATATTAAAGACCTGGCCAATATGGTAGAACCTGTTTAAAAAGATTCAAATCTCTGTTAACATCTGTAAACATGTTAACATTCTTGGCTAGTGTAGTCCGCAAAAATCACACATGTCACCCTTTTAATAAATTATCCAAATTTATATTCTATACATATATATATATATATATATCTGATTGTGACATAATGCCTACGGGTTATAACTAATGTCATATAAAACAAAAAGGCAGCCGTGATTTATAGACCCCCTGCCAAGAAAAAGGATTGATTTGTTTTAATTATTCAAATTTTAATCCTAGAGAATCTAAATTCAAATTTAGAAATTGGTCCAAGTGACTAGGCCTATTGTGCCAATATATATTTCATTCTCAGGTAAAGTAGCTAATAAAAAGTCCTGAATGAAACTAATTAACTAATATGGCTCTTATTTACCATGGTTAATAAATCGTCAAGAGCGATAATACTGTTTAGGCTTCTAAATAGACCTTGTCCTTACTTTTATGTAGCACCTAAAGCTACATGGCTAAGTCTGAGGAAATAAACAGTCATCCAGAGGAAGGCCCAGATAACACTAAAATACATATAACTGGTGCGGAGCTGCAAGCATTAGTGGAGAATGTTGTTACCAAAGCCATTGAAAGGCAATATAGTGAATCAAATAGGACCCGAAGTAGGACCCGGTCCGCGCCACATTCCAAGAGCAAGGTTCATTCGGAGGCTCATAGCAAACCGCCCTCTAAGAAAGATGCATCTAAGAAAGATGAGCTCAAGAAGGATGATGAGCGACATTCATCCAACCAAAACAGTATCCCGTCAAAGAAGGTCGAGCATAAGCCAGAACAACGTGATAAGTCATGTACATACAAATACTTCGTCTCATGTAAACCCCGGGACTTTACTAGGGAGAAGGGAGCAGTAGACTGCATGACCTGGTTGGACGAAATGGATACGGTGGTAGATATCAGCGGATGTGCTGATCGGGATGTAGTGAAGTACGTATCCCAATCGTTCAAAGGGGACGCACTAGCGTGGTGGAAATCTCTCTTACAAGCTGCCGGAAAGGCCACACTTTACAGTATGTCATGGGATCAGTTCGTAACCCTTATTAAAGAGAATTTTTGCCCACAACATGAAGTTGAAAGGATCGAGTCAGACTTCGTATCTTTGGTGATGAAAAATCTAGACTGCCAGGCATACCTCACCACTTTCAATACTCTATCTAGATTGGTTCCATACTTGGTAACCCCAGAGCCGAGAAGGATTGCCCGTTTCATTGGGGGTTTGGCCCCTGAGATTAAGGCAAGTGTTAAGGCATCGAGGCCTACAACTTTCAGATCAGTAGCTGATCTATCCCTCTCTCTCACCCAGGACGTAGTCAGGTTGAGAGCTCTTAGGAACTCAGAAGAAAGTAAGAGAAAGCGTGAGGACGATACCTCACGAAGATCAGAGAAGAGACACCGAGGAAATGACGACCACAAGAAAGGGTCGGGATCTAAGAAGGATAGGCAACAATCAGGGGATAAGCCCAGATGTAAAACTTGCAAGAAGAACCATTTTGGGAAGTGTCGATTTGAGTCGAAATCCCAGTCTCACGCGAGACCCTGTGGAATCTGCAAATCCACAGATCATAAGACCTTGGAATGTAAGAAGCTGAAAGATGCAAGATGTTATGGTTGCAATGAGAAGGGGCACATTAAGTCTAATTGCCCAAAGAACACCAAGAAAACCGAAGAAGGGAAAAAGACCAACGCAAGGGTCTTCAAGATGGACGCTAAGGAAGCTGTTCAAGATGACAACGTGATTACAGGTACCTTTCTTGTAAACGATATTTTTGCTAGAGTATTGTTTGATTCTGGAGCAGATAACTCTTTTGTAGATAATAAGTTCTGTGAATTGTTGAAATTGCCTGTAAAAGCCTTAAGTGTGAAATATGAGGTGGAATTAGCTGATGGAACCATAGAAACCGCCTCAACTGTTTTAGATGGATGTGTTATATCCATTAGGAATCACTCTTTTCCATTATCCTTACTTCCCTTTAAGCTAGCCGGTTTTGATATAGTGATAGGTATGGATTGGTTATCGCATAACCAAGCCCAGATTCTATGCAATAGAAAGCAAGAGATAGTTAAAACTCCGTCTGGTGAGTCACTCACTATCCAAGGAGATACCCAGCATGGATTGCCGGAGCAAGTGTCTATGCTCAAGGCATCCAGATGTCTGCAGAAAGGTTGTGTCATTTATATAGCACAAGTTACTATTGATGAGCCAAAGCCAAAGATTGAGGATATCCCTGTCATTTCGGATTACCCTGAAGTTTTCCCGGACGAACTTCCTGGCTTACCGCCGGATAGGCAAGTGGAGTTTCGAATTGACATCATTCCGGTTGCGGCGCCAGTAGCGAGAGCACCATATAGGTTGGCACCAACGGAGATGAAGGAGTTAAGGACGCAGTTAGATGATCTATTAGCTAAAGGTTTTATTAGACCTAGCTCGTCTCCATGGGGAGCGCCGATTTTGTTTGTCAAAAAGAAGGATGGATCGATGCGTCTGTGCATCGATTACCGCGAGCTTAATAAAGTCACTATCAAGAATAGGTATCCTTTGCCTAGGATCGACGACCTGTTCGATCAACTACAAGGGGCAAGCTACTTTTCAAAGATCGACTTGAGGTCAGGCTATCACCAGTTGAAGGTCAAGGATGAAGATGTTCACAAGACAGCGTTTAGGACTCGTTATGGACATTACGAGTTCCTAGTGATGCCTTTTGGGCTCACTAACGCACCAGCCGCATTCATGGATCTCATGAATCGCGTCTGCAAGCCTTATCTGGATAAATTCGTCATCGTCTTTATTGACGACATCCTTATCTACTCAAAGAACCAGACTGACCACGAGAAACACCTTCGTTGTATTCTCAAACTTCTACATCATGAGAAACTCTATGCCAAATTTTCAAAGTGCGAATTTTGGCTTCGAGAAGTCCAATTCCTTGGACATGTGGTAAGTGAGCGTGGTATCCAAGTAGATCCCGCTAAGGTAGAAGCAGTTATGAATTGGCAAGAGCCAAAGACACCTACCGAGACTCGCAGTTTTCTAGGATTAGCAGGATACTATAGGCGATTCATCGAAAATTTTTCGAGGATTGCTGCGCCCCTAACTTCGTTGACACGTAAGAAGATCAAGTTTGATTGGGGCCCTAAGCAGCAGGAATCCTTTGAGGTTCTGAAGAAGAAGTTGAGCAATGCACCAGTGTTAACATTGCCCGATGGTATAGAAGAATTCGTGGTGTATTGCGATGCGTCACACACGGGCATGGGCTGTGTACTCATGCAAAGAGGCAAGGTCATTGCCTACGCTTCACGACAACTAAAGGTGCACAAGAAAAACTACACCACCCATGACTTGGAACTGGGTGCCGTTGTATTTGCATTAAAACTGTGGAGACACTACTTATATGGAACCAAGTGTGTGATCTATTCGGATCACAAGAGCCTTCAACATTTGTTCAATCAGAAGGAATTGAACATGCGACAAAGGCGATGGATGGAAACTTTAAATGATTACGACTGTGAGATAAGATACCATCCAGGCAAGGCAAATGTAGTTGCTGACGCCTTAAGCAGAAAAGAAAGGGTAAAGCCGATAAGAATCAATGCCAAGCGCATAGAAATAAGGAATAGTTTGAACGAAAGGGTGTTAGCTGCACAGAAGGAAGCTGTATTGGAAGCTAACTATCCTGAAGAAAAGCTAGGAGTAACTGAGGAGCAGTTATCCTATGACAAGGACGGAATGCTAAGACTGAATGGGCGGATATGGGTTCCAGTTTATGGAGGACTTCGAGATGTTATCCTCCAGGAAGCCCACAGTTCCAAATATTCCGTTCATCCTGGAGCTGATAAGATGTACCAGGATCTAAAGACAAACTACTGGTGGATTGGTTTGAAGAAGTCTGTAGCTGCGTATGTAGCTAAATGTCTGACTTGTGCATAAGTCAAAGCTGAGCACCAGAAGCCGTCAGGTTTGCTTCAACAACCTGAAATTCCCACGTGGAAGTGGGAGATGGTGACAATGGATTTTATAACCAAATTGCCCAAGACAAGAAAGGGAAACGATACTACATGGGTTATAGTAGATAGGCTAACCAAGTCAGCACATTTTTTTCCCATTAAGGAAACTTACAGCTCTGACATGTTAGCTCAATTGTATGTGGATAAGATCGTAGCCCTACATGGTGTACCAGTGTCGATTATCTCTAACCGAGATACGAGATACACCTCTCATTTTTGGAAGAGTTTCCAACAGTCTTTGGGTACGCGCTTAAACTTTAGTACGGCTTACCATCCGCAGACAGACGGACAGAGTGAGCGTACCATCCAAACATTGGAAGACATGCTTCGAGCATGTGTGATTGATTTAGGTGGCAGTTGGGATAACCACCTACCATTGATAGAGTTCTCCTACAACAATAGCTACCATACTAGTATTAAGGCTGCGCCTTTCGAGGCATTATATGGTAGAAAATGCAGAACACCCATCTGTTGGGCAGAAGTAGGAGAAGTTCAGTTATCAGGACCAGATTTGGTTTTTGAAACAACGGACAAAATTGTCCAAATTCGCGATCGTTTGAAAGCTGCCCAAGATAGGCAGAAAAGCTACGCAGATCCAAAGCGTAAGCCTTTTCACTTCGAAGTAGGTGACAAAGTATTGCTTAAGGTATCACCCTGGAAGGGAGTGATGCGATTTGGTAAGAAAGGTAAGCTAAGCCCGAGATACATAGGACCTTTTGAGGTTATCAAACGCATCGGATCAGT
The DNA here is from genome assembly GCF_002127325.2 of Helianthus annuus. Lineage (NCBI taxonomy): Eukaryota > Viridiplantae > Streptophyta > Magnoliopsida > Asterales > Asteraceae > Helianthus > Helianthus annuus. The sequence goes on along the minus strand of NC_035436.2, from coordinate 41,308,185 downwards.
TGCCTATAAGCTAAACTTACCTGAAGAGCTTAGTAGTATACATAATGTGTTCCACATACAGATATACACATAGACGAAAGCTTGAAGTTTGTAGAAAAACCATTGTCGATTGAGGATCGACAGGTGAAGAAGCTCCGAAGGAAGTATATACCTATAGTTAAGTCAAGTGGGATGCCCGTAGAGGTCCCGAATACACATGGGAGGTAGAATCCACGATGAAAGAAAAGTACCCTCATTTGTTCCAGTAAATCTCGAGGTCGAGATTTCTTTTAAGGGGGTGAGGATGTAACACCTCGGAAATTTACGTCCAATAATGCATTGACACGTGGCATAGGCTTTGGATATGTGAAAACATACTTTAGAGGGACTAAAGTTGACAAACAGTGAAACTATGGAAATATAAGGGTCCAAAGTGTCAACAATGGAAAGATAGGCTCTACAATAACCCTACTTGATGTTTATAATCTCAAACGGATAAATCATGGATCATACGAAGCGGAAAATGTAAGAAAGTGAGGAATTACAAACTACAGGGGCTAAACGTGTCAACATGTTGAATTTATACCTCTGAGTGATCTTTTGGCAAACCCGAAGCCTTGTAATGATAAAATATACTCACTAGAATATGTGGTAAAAATTTCATGAAGTTTCGTTATCGTATGAGAAAGTTATGATCAAAACCGTGCACGAAGGGTTAAATGCGTCAACGTTGAATTCCATGACTTTTCGGGTGAGCACAAAGTTAACCAAGGACTTTACCATGTTTGTAAATGTCCCAAGGTCCTTAAAAATCATATTTGAAGGTCTAATGTGCAAGATAAATAGCCAAAACCACGTAACAAAGGACCAAGGACCAAAACGCAAACATTAAAAAGGTTTTTGGTGGATCAGAAGGCCCAGGCGGCCCGCCTGGAACCCTTACGCGGGTCGCGTGACCTGCCCAGCGACAGAAAACAGCCAGCTGCCAGTTTCAGGTCTGATTTCGAGTTGTTTACAGCTTTTGTCCACTCCAGAGCCTCACCAATGAGATTACATGCATTTAGGGGCACTTGTAACCATCTTACAACACCCCTAGACTTCTGTGGCATCCTTTAATGAGATCAAATTCTGCTTATAAGGGTCTTGAAGCTTACAACGTTCAACACTTGCATTTACAAAAATTCACAAGACCATCTCTGGAGCTTTCTGGACATCAAGGCATCTTCCTAGTGATCTCTAAGCTTATTTAGGACCATTGTAAGTGTTCATAACTCTTTCAAATTCGTTCTAGCTGAGTTTATTAACCGAAAGTCAATCCGTCGTAAATTTAGTTTGACTTTACGATTAAACAAAAATGGCTCAGTCATTTCTCGAATTGAAAGTAACTACAAGTGGTATTTATGTAGGTAACAAACCCTCAAAAGGGTATTTTCAGATTCTCACTCTAAGCTTGATGATTGTCGAGTCAAAGCTTTTCTTAAAAAGTCAACAGGATGTGTTTTTGCAAAATTTAGCATAAATAGCAATGTAGGTCACATGCAATCTGTTTGATCATCAAAATAACTTTGTAATTAATGTAAGAACATGTTTCATCATGATCAACTCGACAATTTTCAGTTTAAACCCGGATCGGAACCGAAAGTCTCATAAAATGACTTTTTCGTTGACTCTCAATTCGGATCCGTGCATGCATGTTTGAGATCTGCCTTAGAGCTTATTTTGAACCATTTTTATATATGTACAACTCTCTGGGTTTTTACAAACTTGGTTCAACACTTATCCGATTCATATGCATGTTACCGGTTTATGCTTAAATATGACTATTTTGCCCTTTTTACTATAAAACGTGATTTTTGAAAAAGTGAAAGAGTAGAAACGTTTGTTACTGATATATAAGCATGCACTTAAAATTTGATATCAGTTGGAGGTCTAGATTAAGAGTTATGCTCAAAATCGTAATTTGAAAGCTTTATGTTAAGTAAACAGCGTAATTAGCGTATTGCCTATTTAAACCCACCTTTTGACACCAAACTTTTTACCAACTGATGTTATATAATATTTTGGGATTTTTGATGATTTTTATTTAATTTTTGGCTGAGCATAACATAGGTCTCTAAGTTAATTCGGTTAATACCGATTTTGCCCTTTTTGGCCATAAAATGAATTCTACAAATCCTTTTGACCCCAAACCTTTTCCACTGATTTCATTTGTTAAATAAATTATTTTGAGCATTCTGGAAAAATAAAAATATCAGCTTTCTTTTGAAAATCCGGAAACGACTCTAAATCGCCTATTTAAGTGTTTTTAACGCCTAGTATACACTATAACCATATTAAACATATAAGGTTGATACCTACTGATATTCTTAGTATATTTTTATAAAATAACAGTAAGTATAAGTTTTTAAACTCGGTTTCCAGTTTTGACACTTTTAGCCCTTGTGAAATTACCAAAATACCCCTAAGGTGCATAGTTTGATTTTAAAAGATAAGTTTCATATATGGGTCATACCCTACTGTTATAATATGTTAAATTAAGTATTTTTACTGTATGAATCAGACCTACAACTCAGATTACAAATTTAACTCTTTTATAATCTTTTAAATGACCAAAATGCCCTTATAAGGCATAAGTTGAGTTTAAATTCATTCGGGGCATAATAGAACATAACTTACTGATATTATGACATATTTAGAGCATATTATCGCAGGGAAAATTTTCCAGTGTGGAAGAGAAACAGGAGACTCCTGTAGAGTCATCTTGAGATAACAAGAGAAAGCTCACAAATTTCAAAATGATTACTCTGTTAGGCCCTAAAGTGTGAGACTGACGCATCAAATTAACACGACGAGTTATGGTTACGAACTGGGCTTTACCGGGTTAGTTTATATTAGGTTTTGGACCTTTACAGGTCACTTGGGCTAAGCTTTAGGCCATGTGGGCCAAGCAGGCCCAAGAGGAGCCCATGTAGGGAAGTGGGCTTAAGTTAGTATATAAACAAGTTTACAACTTGTTTTAGGGTTGGATCTTGAGAGTTACAAAATTCCTCTAGAGTTAGAGAGAGAGGCGATTGGTTGTGAGCTTGTACCAGACGATTTTGCTTGTTCAAGTAATAGAATCGTGTGCAAGTTTTAAAGGTTATTCGGTTTGTTCTTCATATTTTCGTGTTTTTCTTGAATCACCAATTGATTGGATTCCGCACAATCAATTGGTTGTTTGATATCATTGAAAGATCCGGTTAAACGGGACTTACAAGTGGTATCAGAGCCTTTAGAACCTATTTCTAGGCTCGGTTTGATATCAAAAGATTCAAGATTTTCGTTATTTTTGGGTTGGTGTTCTTCGCGTTCTTCGTAGTGTTCATCAAAATTTTATCAAAAATCACTATATTTTGGTGTTTTGATTTTGAAAAAGGCTGTTAAAAGGATTAAACGTATTTTTTAAAATTTTGGAAATATCTTGATTTTAAAATCTTTACAAATTTTCGATGATTTGTTAATTTGACAAAATCTTTTGAAAATTTGTTTACTTTCAAATTCAAATTTCAAACAGTCTCGAGTCTCTATCATCAAAAGGTTTCGACAAGATACATCAACTTCATCATCTCTATTTCCTGGTATCGACTCCAATTTTTAAGGAATCAACGGTCTCAAGTCGGCCACCATCTCCGCTGAGATCATCACCCTACTATATGCAAAATCAGAGGGTTACACCTAAGGATAACTACCATTCTAAGCCAATGAAGGTATCTTCACCTAAGGCAATGAAGAATGTGAATCCCAAGGTTAAACCTTCTGATGGGGATTGGAACGCTGCTAAAAACAAACGCAAAGCTGTTCAGGAACAAAAATCTGCTTTCAAAACTCACAAATCTGAACCAGTTAAAGTTGCTCAACCGAAGGCAACAAACACGTTTGTTAAACCGAGACAGATTTGGAAACCCAAATCCAAAGCAGCAATGTCTCCAATCCTTGAAATTAAAGGGGACTTGTGTTTGAAAGAAGTGTCTTATTTTGATGCTTCAGGTAAACCCAGGACCATGATGGCCTGGGTACCTATGTCTTACTAACCTCCTTATTTTTCAGGAACAACCAAGGAGGAGCTGTTGACAATCTCTGGAATGTTGATAGCGGTTGTTCCAGAGATAAAAACGGGTAACATTTCACTGTTGCAAAAAGTTCAAATTTTTTTTACAGATGATATGTTTCCTTTGGAGGAGATAAGAGAAGTAAGAAATGATCAGCAAAAGGTACGGTTTAAATTCAGTACTTTGATTCGATTTTGATTAGTCTTCAATCTGATGATAGAACGGTTAAACAAAAATATTTTCTCTCTTTCTTAGTTTTTTTTATTTTGTATATTAAGTGTCCTTTCCTCTAGTAAATGGTAAATTTGCGCAAAAATACAAGATTTATGCACAAATTTAGGGGGAGAGAGAGACATATATAGAGTTTAGGGGGAGAAAACCGAGAAAAACCAAAAAGAGTTTGCTGTAAATAGGAGAAAATGAGAAAAATACAAAAACATTAAAAAAAATGAAAAAGCCAAAAAGAGAAATTGCATGATATGGGAAGTGAAATAGATGTTCGTGTTAAAGGGTTTTGACTAACACATGTAAGGTGCCATAGCTGAAAAGACTAGGATCTACTGCGATATGTCGATAGGCTTGACGCTCAAAATGATAAAAGATACTAAGTGATATAAACATAACGAACTATGTACCATGTGGGTAACATACCAACGGCGTATGATTTTATGGTCTTACATCTTGCGTTGATAGATAGCCAACATCTGAGGTTTCGGGTCTTTATATTGTTGAATCATCCGGGGATATCTTGGCTGTCCTTCTGTTCAGAACTAAAATTGTACATGACCCCAGGAAAGAAAGTCACTTGGAATTAGCTCATTTCTATTTGAATGTCTGTATATTGTCCCGATACATACAATTTTGATCTGATTCTGAAATCTTCTCTGAAAAAAGTCGTGTACCTCCTCTGCTGCATCCAGATATATGCTGACCTGGAGGTGCTAGGCAACGACAGCTTCTGCTGCATCCAGATACATGCTGACCTAGCTGTACGTTGTCGCGCTATAGATCTAATACACCTGAAAGAGGCCCTCTAGTGCCCAAAAGAAACCCCAATAAACCTATATCAAATTGAGAAAAACTCAGTTGATCTGTATATTATACCATCTCTACAAAAGATCTATTCTATTCTCTTCTCAACCTATTCCCAGTTAATATTTCAGAAATCTGGATTGGACTTGTGAAATATGTGGTAGGGAAGATCCTTGCATGATAGAGTGTGCTGTTTATATTTCCGGGATTTGATTAGTATTTATTTGGGTGTTCATTGTTAAGAAATCAAAACATGATAAAACAGATTATATGCAGACTGCACAGTCAGGATATCTTAAAGGATGACATCTGTATACTCACTTGTTATGATGAATCGTTGTGCTTACCTTGATCGCGAGGGTATGCCTTAGAATGAGACACACGGGTATAATAGTATAATATCACCTTAAGCATATCACGAAGTTGAAAATTAAAAGTTGAGCGTTAAAGTTTAAGTGGACAAACATATTGGCAATCGCATAGACCAGTTTGATTAGGCTCGTACTGAAAAATGTTCCTTAGTCTGCCTGAGAACGAATTTTGATCCCATTTGCAATTGTAATTGTATATTATGGTAGTTGTTTATATTTTGAATTTTTATTTGTTTTTAGTTCTTATTTTAAAAAAAAAATAAAAAAAATGGAAAATTCAAAATACAAAAATGGTGTCTTGTTTTTCTATAAAATCAAAAAATCCAAAAATAGAGTGCTTATTTGATTTTCTTAAAATTAAAAATTATAACCGTTCTTGAAGATTTGACTGATCATCAAAAGTTAAAAGAATTTAAATTGTGAAATTTCATGTACCTAGTGTTCATGTGGTACTCTCCCTGTTGCATAAGAAATGTTTGCTTATGAGTTTGTGAGCATGTGCAGAACTTGATTTCAATCAAGAACAGGGGTTGATGAAGACTGAGATGCTGTTAGTTGCTGAAGAAGTCTGAAGCAGCACAACAACAAGATGTACCTGAGTCAGAAGATCCGGATACGAGACGCCGTCTGACAGTGAAAGTACATTCGAATAAGCACCGTGAACCTGCTTGAAAGACAAAGACTGAAGAAGAAAAGAGCTGTTGAGAATCCTCCTCTCACATTCTTTTTGACAAAGATTTTCAAGCAAAGCTGATCGAGATCCTGATATGAAGCTAACCACAAGAGCTGATGAAAGAGACCCAGTGCTGAGAGTTCAGAAGTCAAGAACTTCCACAACATCTGCAGCATAGCGACAACCATAGATTTCGTTGAAGACGTTGCTGAATTCAAGTTATGAAGACCATTTGATGGCATCAGTCTAGGGGGAGATTGTTAGGCCCTAAAGTGTGAGACTGACGCATCAAATTAACACAACGAGTTATGGTTACGAACTGGGCTTTACCGGGTTAGTTTATATTAGGTTTTGGACCTTTACAGGTCACTTGGGCTAAGCTTTAGGCCATGTGGGCCAAGCAGGCCCAAGAGGAGCCCATGTAGGGAAGTGGGCTTAAGTTAGTATATAAACAAGTTTACAACTTGTTTTAGGGTTGGATCTTGAGAGTTACAAAATTCCTCTAGAGTTAGAGAGAGAGGCGATTGGTTGTGAGCTTGTACCAGACGATTTTGCTTGTTCAAGTAATAGAATCGTGTGCAAGTTTTAAAGGTTATTCGGTTTTTCTTCATATTTTCGTGTTTTTTCTTGAATCACCAATTGATTGGATTCCGCACGATCAATTGGTTGTTTGATATCATTGAAAGATCCGGTTAAACGGGACTTACATACTCGGGCGAGTAACAAGAAGAAGGCCAAAAAAAGGAAAAGACTACATGGGTATCCTACTTAAGTGCGACAATTGTCTACGTTATCATGTCGGGTGATGTAAGTATGGAAAATGTGATAACTGTGGTAAGAGGGGGCATCCCAAGGAGACTTGTAGACAAGGTATTGAAAGTGGAAATAAAGGTCAAGATGATAGCAAGAATCACGGAGGAAACAACGACAACGACGAAGGCAGGACGAGTGACAAACAAAAACGTGCTGAAGGTTGTCTTAACTGTGGGAGCAAGAAGCATTTCAGAAAATACTGCCCTAAGAAGAACCAGGCACAAGGATAAAAGCTCAGTACCAGAGCTAGGGGAGCACGCCAAGAATTCAAGCATGAATATCGGTACGTCCCATATTACTCAACACTATGCATTTGCGCTGCTAGATACTATTGCAAATTTTAGCTTCGCATCTCTACGGTTTGAGAGAATACCTGGTTTAGTAGTAAGTAAGTTAAATAAACCACGCATGAAAGTACTAGCTAATGGAAAAGCTAGTGGAAGCCAACGAAGTAACTGGAAACGGCATGATAGAACCCGGAGAGCGTGAGTTTACGCTTGATCTACTGCCAGTGAATTGGGGGGCTTCAACAAGGTAGTTGGATGGATTGGATCAATAGGAGATGGATATCCGCACCGCGATGGTGAACGAAGAAACAATCTTGACTCATGAAGCGGGATACGCCTCTACAAATTACTAATTGCTTGAAGGCATGAAGGATGTTGCTTAAAGAATGTGTTGTTTTCTTGGCTCATGTCGGGGATAGGGGGAGCCAAAGAACCAAAGCATGAAGATAATCCTATGATAAGGAAATATCCTAAGGTCTTCCTCGAAGATTTGCCAGAAATACCTCCTCAACGACAAGTCAAATTTCGCATCAATTTGATTCCAGGCGCCGCGTCTGTGGTAAATGCACTCTAGAGACTTGCACTTTCGGAAATGCAAGGATTGACAATGTAGTTTCCGTAATGGATAGAGAAGGAAGATAACAGACCAAAATTGCCATTTTGGGTTACCCCAGTCCTGCTCGTCCAAAGAAAGGACGATGACTTTCAAATGAACATCAAACTACCAGGAGTCGGACGAGCTAGACAACAAGAGTCAGCGACTCTTGCTAAGGATTGACGAGCTACTTACTGGACTAATTGCGAGGATCCAACCAGTATTCCCGACTGAACGATGATCGAGTAGCTGCAAATTCAGAAAGAAAGCATACCGGTGGAAATTGTGGGACAATAACTTGTTTTAAACGTACACAAGAAGGGCATTTCTTCACGATGTACAGAACGATTCTACACCAAATACGAAACTCTGAGAATTTAGGAAACCTGTACTTAGGACCATAAGGATCCAGGTCCAAACTCACAAAGGTTGTTACTTAGGAACCACATCCGTTAACTCAAAACAGACACCATTAACCTGACATATATGCCATTTCCGTTGACCAAACCGAAAGTACTTGAATTTCTTTTACTTCTAGCGAGTAGACGGTTGCATCTCTACTCCTCTTAATGGTAGTTGCATCATGTTAATTTTCTTCGCAGAGAGCGAACACATATTTGCTTCGATACTTGGTCATTTCTTCATTTTAACAAGTACTCATTGTTTCAGTACTCGGAAACTTCCATGACATACATGCATCATTTTCTACGCATGTGGTTTCGTTTCGAACAAACACTCCATTGAAATTTAAATATTATTTTGCTAAACCTAAATTACTGATTCATGATTCGAATAACCTACATTATTGTTATTGTTGGCTCTTTTGTTAGCAAGCCAACACACTTTCTTGAAACTGCTTTCTTTCAAGTTGAGTTCATAGTTCATCATCGTAACCATGCTGGGATTCCCTAGTTGATGCATACATTTATTATCAGATTATGCCAGAACCAAGTTCAATTGCTTAGACTTATTCATTTCCCATATTCAGTATTAAGACGGTATATGATGTATTGAGAACATCATATTCAAATCATTGGCAAAGATTCTTTGGTTTCGAGTCGTAGTAGACTTGTTTGGTCTACGACTTCACTAAATCATTTGTTGGTTACGACACCTTGTGGGGATACTTTCATAAAAATTGAAGCTTGCGCTTATTTGATCACTTACAGATTTAATTGATTATTTGATAATTTTCCCTAAATCCGTCTTGTTTATCACAATGAAATCGGTCTCAACACAGTTGTGTGTTGAGGCAAAGGTACATAGATTCATTTCATATCACGGTGTACCTCCTAACAATTCTTTTACGATCAAACGAATGCCTTGCAGTACTTATTTGCTTTCTCACTTTCGACCGAAAACAGTGGCTCTTTGATGTTCCATATTCAACTGAAAACTCTATGACATTGTGTAAATCAAATCTTCTGGCTTGCTTCGATACGTATTCATTTGATTTCCAACTCGGTGAACTTGTTCAGTCACCATCATACTTGAGTTATGTCACCGCGACACCTTGTGGTGTCATTTCAAACTTGTAGCTTGTGCTAATCATGGACAATCGTTTCACACAATACTACATATACTTTCGTTTGGCTTGTCATTTAAACATTTCCGATGCAACTACAATGAGACACCAAATTCACTTGAATTTCATTTGGCGTACTTTCGCAATTCAAGAATGTCAACTTACTAAACCTTACCATTCATTTATTCGGGAGTTGATAGATCATTTTACTATTACCTTTGAATTATTCATTTTAAATCCATATAGCGGATGCTATGGTTTGTGAAAATTCGTTTGAGCATTGCGATCGATCATTTGACAATCTTATTAGCCAAAACTCCTCTTTTGCCAAACCCCCTGCTAGCTGGATTACACTAGACTATACGTCAATTACGTCTTGTACCTTTGACATCAAAGACCAAAAGTACATACCTTTTACCCATAGGATTCAGGTGATTATATATTCGTGAACTCACCTGATGTGAGTAAGGTTTAATGCGGTTTAGTGAATATTTACCTTGGTATTATTCATATACACACACGTGTAATGTAACTATAAGGAGTTAAGGTAGTACAAATTTCGAGGACGAAATTTTCTTAATAGGAGGAGAATGTGACAACCGTCAAATTTGCATGCATCCGTACATTTAATTAATATTGATTTATGCTTAATGACTGTGCTTAATTACAACTGTTGATTATACTGCTTTCTGGTTTCTGTTACATACATACACATGCATCACATTCATATTGTCACTCCATTTATTATATACAAACATTAGTGACAAACTTGATGTACAAAGCACAGCTAGCACAGTGAGCGGATAACCCAGAAAACATGCTGACAATGCCAGCACCTAGACAGACAATGTCATTAAGGCCAGTATGAGCCAGAGATAGAATACTACACTAGTAGGGAGTGTAGGGAAGTGAGGATCAAAAAACTGCGTCACTAGGTGGTAGTTATAGTGCCGGGAAGTGCCAAAACATACTTTAAGTGCAGAATTCTGCACTAAATAACCAAAATTCAGCATTTAACAATGCTAGTAAAGTGTAAAAACTTGGTAAAATAGTCCTAGATACTTTCCAAAGTGTTGGGAATTTATTGTGTCACTAAAAGTAACATAAAAGACACTTTAAAGGTTAATTTAGCACTTTAACAGACAACACCAAACCGAACAACCGGACTTTACCCGGAACATAAAAATATTGCCAAACACGTTGTTTTTACTTTTCTGAGCTAGTTAGGGTCCCCGAACACCCTAACACACCTTATATTACATAACACACTTTAACATACAAATTTAACCTTTAAATCCTAACTAAATCTTAACTAAACTTGTAACCAAGGATTGAAACCCAACCGTATACCCCCCCCCCACTCGACGGTTATATGGTGTGGGGACACCCTCACTTTCTTTTGATTAATTTAATTGTTAGTGTTGGAAGATTAGGGACGTATTATATGTTGGATAAAGAGGAAGATTGGATTATAAATAAACACTTGGGGTTTAACACTTCTCTAATCAAACACCCATCAACCAAACTCTTTCTTCTTCTTCTTCCCTTGAGTTCGGCCGCCACCTATCACCACCATACCACCACCATCAACTTTCCGTTCAAGCAATTCCCATACACTCAAAGGTGTCAAAGGACTTGCAAGCAAGCTTGGTGTGTTCGGAAGCTCAAGGACTGCTCTTGTTTTCTTTTATCCACCACTTTTACGCTTTAAACTTCCCTAGCCTTGTGCTAGTAGTAAGTGCTTTAAATCATCATCTTGTTCTTAATTTTGGTGGTTAATAGTTGAAAGAATGATAAATATTAAGAAACTCCAAAGAACATAATCAAAGTCTATGAACATAAACTAACTAATGATGAAGTAGTGTTAGAATGAGTTTGAAATCATGTTGTTCTTGTGTTGTTATAATTACTGGATGTTGTTTGTTAGTAAAAGTAAGATGGTACATCACCTAGACTTGCTAGATCATGTTTAAAGACATGAATTAGAAAGATGTGAAGGTTAAAGTTACGAAGGATGATGAAACCATCCATACATAAGCTTTGGACTTGAATAAATGAAAGTTTTCTTGAAAAATAAAGTTATAAACTTGTAGATCTAAACATCTATGAGCGGTTTTTCGAAAGAACCAAGTGAAAGGAACAAGTTTTGTTAAAACTTGGATATTACATGAAATAAACACATTTTTAGTGGGTAAACAAGTGTAGGAACACTTGTGTAGAAAGAAAATTTAACAAAGAAATATTTTTAGAAATATGACTAGAAGTTGTGAAAATACAAACTCTTTAAAAATAAAGTTTTTAAGAAACTAATCACATTTTTAAAGGTAACAAGACTTACTAATTGTGCTAGTAAGTTACTACATATTTACAAACTTTCAAGTTCATAAGTTTATAGTTCATTTTTATTTTTGTCAAGTTTGGTGATTAAAAATTTGTATATTGTTGATTGTTAATTGTTTGAATGATTTTATAAAAGAAAATGATATGCTAAAAAGCATGGATACCTCCATTTACAAAGGAAACTCTGGCGAAATTACCAAGTATCGGAGGTTGATTTTTCTAGTAAATGTTTACAAATATATTTCTAACCTTGTTTTCAAAAATAAACTTCGCCATGATTTTATTTCAAAAATTACCAAGTATCGGAGGTTGATTTTCGTAAATAAAACTTAATAAATATATATCTAGAATATATATTTTATACTAAAACTCTTGTGTTAATATTTGCTTGTTTTGTAAACTAGTTATATTATTTTTAGGGTAAAAATAATATAACTTATTGTATCACGAGATTACAACTCCAAAATAATACCGAAGCGTTCGCAAAATAAATAATATAGGTTACACAAATATTGTTGCCTTACGACACGCTAAAACGTAACTTATGTATACTTCGGAAAATACTCTCATACGTATATTTTGATGAAGTATTATTTTGGAAAATGTATGAGGTAAAATATAATATTTTTGGGAAAATATATATATATTTTGGAATTAAAATGTTTTAGACAAGTGATTAAAATATATTTTCTATGTGGGACTTAAAATATATTTTTCGGAATTATAAAGCATACATGTATAAATACCCCATCCTTGGGAAGGAAATACGAAGTTAAAATACTTGAGAAGTAGGAATACGAAATATTGATTAACGACTATTCCAAACATTAACTATAATTTAAAGTTAAAATAATTATTTAACTAATAATTATAACTTGGAATTATTTTGAGAACACAAGAAACGTGTTCGTCTAATAGACGTTAGTACACTGTAGGTAGTCGTGTAATAGACGTTAGTACACTGTAGGTAGTCGTGTTGGCTGAGGAGACTTGGGTTAGACATACTGAAGACGCAATACAGTGAGTTCATGTCCCCCTTTTCTCTTTACTGTTTTCAGCTTTATACTTCGGGGGTGAAATACATGCGACAATTATTACAAACAATTACTTACATGGTATGGTTAGCGTAGGGAGAGTTTTTACTACTTAGATCATGTGAGTAGGTAGGTAGAACTTAAGGCCATTAATCCTCGTTGTAGGACCGAGGGACATAAGTGATAGATCTATTCGGGTGTAGCGAGCCCCACTCCTGAGTCCGCCGAGTGGACCATGAGGTGACTATGTGCCGGACGCACAAATCTGCTTGGTTTGATTCTTCCTGCATCACTTCACACATATCAATGGCTTTGCAAACCATTGGTGATCTTTTTTTCCTTATTGCTACATACCAGGGGCTTACATACATACTTACAACATTTTTCAAAGGCTTATACATACACACAAACAAACACATGAACTCGCTCAACTTTTGTTGTTGTTTTTCAAACTACATGTATTTCAGGAAATTTTAGATGGATCTGGCGGGCGTCGGAAGATTTTATGCTGCGTTAACAATAAAGATGTCATCCATGGTCTTTGAGTTTGGACGTCTTATTCCTGGACGAGACATGTTTTCCAAACCTTGGTATTATTCAATAGTTTTTGACGAGTCTTTAATGAACTCATAAACATTTTGTACGATTTGTAAAACTAGAATTTGTAGTCTACGTTTTAAAACGATGTTGTTATGTTTTAAACTTATTTAATGGATGACAATACTATGGTTTTATCATATAGTTGATGTTATGATTGAATGCAATGATATTAAGAAAGTCACACCATAATCACGCTTCCGCAAAAGTCAGGGTGTGACATTGATTGCATCAACACTTTACTTAGTATGTTGACTTAGCATACTTAGTACATCTTTTACAAAGAAATTTTTACATGACATGCTTACATTGATTATGACATTTTGGTATGTTGACCGATGTCACACCCCGACCACGTAAAACAACAAAACGTGGCGGAAACGTCGGGGAGTGTTGTAACAGAATCATTGTTTCACAACCATGGAATAAATAGTTTCGTTTTGTTCAATTATTGAACTAAATGTGTTGATACAAATTAGATAAATACAACTATTATCCTCCAAGTTTTAAAGTCGCTAAGGCCTTGTCCATTCCTATGTGAGAATACACCAATATCATCAATCAAGCATCATCAACTATTGTACCTGAAACACATGTGAAAATAGGTACGTCAGCATAAAAATGCCGGCGAGTACATAGGTTTTGTATGAGTTTCAGATTCATGGCTCGTTTTACATATTTCAAAACTTATTTAAAAACCTTGTTTTGAAAAGTGTAGTATTGCGACATAAATAACCAACTCAAATCAAATTGGTTATAATTTATAAAAAAAATCTCGTAGCCATGATTCTTAACCCCAAAACATTTGTTTAATTAAATCCAGATTTGTAAATCGTTTATGGAATAAAACTCGAATAGTATAATATATTGTTGGAAAACCTTGTATTACAACTTTGTTTTGTTTACCATTGCCCAAGTGATCTAGATAACGCAACGATATATAATGTATTAAAAGCACTTATATATAGGAAGTACCAGCGGCGTATCCACCATGCTTTTAACACATTATACCCGCCCCGTTACCTAATCACTTCCCTATCCCATTGGTTCAAACAGGTTTCAACGGTTCATGTCAATCAATGGTTACAAACGGTTCACATAGTCAAGTAGTCACAAACGGTTCATATAGTCCAACGGTTCATCTAGTCAACGGTTGCAAACGGTTCACATAAGCAACGGTTACTAACGGTTCACATAGTCAAATGATTACAAACGGTTCACATGATCAAATGGTTACAACGGTTCAAATGATCAAATGGTTATAACGGTTCAAATGATCAAATGGTTATACAACGGTTCAAAATGTAAAACAATGTGTCCATA